>NW_028258308.1:6666666-6969696 GCF_053883595.1 Heterocephalus glaber | reverse complement strand
AAGGGAAGCAATACTTACAAATTAATTCCTAGAAGCAAGTGTTAGTTTGTTCCAAAACCAGGGAAAAACCAAACCAAAAAGAAAACTACAGGTCAATCTCCCCAGTGAACATAGATGCAAAAATGCTTAACAAGACACTTGAAAACAGAATGCAGAGGGTCGTCAAGAAGACAATAAACCCTGATCAAGTCGGATTTATCCCAGGGATGCAAGGATGTTTCAACATTCATAGATCAATAAATGTAATACACTATATTAACAGAGTCAAGTACAAAAAACATATAATTATCTCAATAGATGCAGAAAAGGCATTCCACAAAATCCAACACCCGTTCATGATAAAAACCCTACAGAAAATTGGCATAGAAGGTCTTTATTTCAACCTGATTAAAGCTATCTATGAAAAAACACAGCCAACATCATACTAAAAGGTCAAAAACTGAAAACTTTCACGCTAAAATCAGGAACAAGACAAGGATGCCCACTATCACCACTCCTGTTCAATATACTTCTGGAAACATTAGCCACAGCAATTAGAAAAGAGAAAGAAATAAAAGGAATAAAGACAGGAAAGAAAGAAGTTAAACTGTCATCATTTGCTGATGATATGATACTTTACATAGGAGACCCAAAAAACTTGGCCAAAAGACTTCTAGATTTAATAGACGGATTCAATAGAGAAGCTGGATATAAGGTCAACACTCAGAAAACAATAGCCTTCTTATACACAAATAGTAAACTCACTGAGAGAGAAATTTGGGAAAAAATTCCTTTTATAATATCATCCAGAAAATGAAATATCTAGCAATCAATCTAACAAAGGAAGCTAAAGACCTCTACACTGAAAACTACAGCACTCTGAAAAAGGAGATCGAGGAGGATATAAGAAAATGGAAAGACATCCCTTGTTCCTGGGTAGGAAGAACCAATATAGTGAAAATGGCCATACTCCCAAAACTACTATAAAGATTTAATGCAATGTCAATTGAAATTCCAACAATATACTTCACAGAACTAGAGAAAACAATACAAAAATTCATTTGGAGCAAGAAAGACCTAGAATAGCAAATGCAATTCTAGGCAACAGAGACCTGGCTGGGGGTATCACAATCCCCAACTTGAAACTATACTACAAAGCTATTGTGATAAAAACAGCATGGTACTGGCAAAGATAAAGACCTGAGGATCAGTGGAATAGATTAGAAGATGCAGCCATAAAAAATCAGAAATTAGAGACATTTATAGCTAAGTGGATGCACATTGAGGCGATACTCTTAAGTGAAATAAATAGGACACACATGAATAAATACCGAATGATTTCTCCAGTGTGAGAAACTGAAAGTGTAAATAAGGACTAAATGTATAATAGGTAATGTGAAATAGGAAGAAAAGGGACAAAGGGGAAGGAAGTGGGAGGGCTAGGGGAAAGGATAGATGGGAATGGGATTAATATGAGAAAATGGAAAAATAGGAACAAAATCTTTGTAAATATGGAGGACTGGAGGGGCTGAAGGGAGGGCTGGGCAAGGGTGAAAAATAAGAACCAAGAGAGACTATGGAAAGGTGCAAATTTCCAATGATGAATGTCATTATATTGTATACCTAAAATGTACCAATGATTAGAATGAATAATCGATAATGTAAAATAGGAAGAAAAGGTCCAAAGGGGTAGGGGTAGTGGGAGGGGCAGGGGAAAGGAAAAAAGGGAAAGGAAAAAATGCTGAGAAATGGAAAAAATGGAAATAAAGTCTTTGTAAATAGGGAAGGGTGGAGGGCGTGAAGGGAGGGCTAGGAATGGGGAAAAAATAAGAACCAAGATGCATTATATAAAGGTACAATTCCCAATGAGAAATGTAATTGTGTTGTATACCTACAATGTACCAATAAAAGAATTTAATACAAAAAAAAAAAAGAAGATGCAGAAACAACTCCAGACATACTCAGCCACTTCATCCTTGACAAAGGAGCCAACCACCCTCATTGGAGGAAAGATAGCCTATTTAATAAATGGTGCTGGAAAAACTGGTTCTCAACCTGACAAAGATTTAAACTAGATCCATACCTATCACCACGCACTAAACTAAGATTGAAGTGGATTAAAGATCAAAATATTAAGACAGAAACACTAAACATGCTGCAAGATAAGTTATATAGAAATCTTGAAGACATTGGGATAGGAAAAGACTTTATGAACAAAACCTCAGTAACACAGGAACTAGCAGAAAGAATCAACAACTGGGAACTCATCTTATTAAAAAGCTTCTGCACTGCAAGAGAAACCATCAACAGAGCTAAGAGACAATCTACAATGTGGGAAAATTTTTTTAGCAGCTGTAAGTCAGACAAAGGGCTACTATCTAAACTATATAAAGAATTGAAAATAATCAGACCCTCCAACTTTAAAGACCCAATTCAAAAATGGGCATCTGAAATGAACACACATTTCTCAGACAAAGAAGTAAAAGCAGCAAATAAATATATGAAAAAGTGTTCAACATCACTGGTCATTTGAGAGATGCAGATGAAAACAATGCTGAGATTCCACCTCACCCCAGAAAGAATGGCAGCTATCAAGAAATCAACCAATAACAAATGCTGGCAGGGTGTGTGGGGAGAAAGGAACCCTGCTCCGCTGCTGGTGGGAGTGCAGACTGGTGCAACCACTGTGGAAATCAGTATGGAGATACCTCAAAGATCTATGATTAGAGGTCCCATTTGACCCAGCTATTCCCCTGCTGGCTATCTTCCCCAAAGAATTAAAAGAATCATACCACAGTGTTATATGTGCATCCATGTTTAAAGCTGCACAGTTTGTAATAGCTAAAGCTTGAAAACAGCCCAAGTGCCCATCAACTGGAAACTGGATAAAGAAGATGTGTTTTTTTTATAAAATGGAGTACTACTCAGCCATAAAGAATGAGAAACTAGAGTCATTTATAGCTAAATGGATGCATATTGAGGCCATACTCTTAAGTGAAATAAATAGGACACACATGTGTAAATACCAAATAGTTTCTCTGATGTGAGAAACTGAAAATGTAAATAAGGATTAATAAGGAATAATTGATACTTTGAAATAGGAAAAGGTCCAAAATGGTAGGGGTGTTAGGGGACGGGGAAAGAAAAAATTATGAGAAAAGAAAAAGAAAATGGAAATGAAGTCTATGTAAATAGAGAAGGGTGGAGGGGGTGAAGGGCACACAGGTAATGGGGAAAAAAATAAAAACCAAGATATGTCATGTACAGGTACAAGTACCCAATGATAAATGTAAATGTATTGTATACCTAAAATATACCAATAAAAGAATTTAAGGGAAAAAAAAGGCAAAACCAAATGCTAGATTATGATCATCAGTATTTGGTGGTAAAACTAAAACTAAAATTAAAGCTCCAATTATCAAAGAATTCAGATGAATGCTCGGTTTTCAGGAGAGTGAGAGTAAGTTAAAAATTCTAAGTATTCATTAGAAGACTTCCAAAGTGCTGACAATATCCTATTTCTTGCCCTGAGCAATGTTTCCATGAACATTGTTTTTCAAAACATAATTGAATGATATATCTTTTTGTTTGTTTGCACTGTTATGTACTTATGTTATCTATTACTATGACAAACATTTAAAGAAATACCAAAAAGGCAAGGTAAAAACCCTACTAAGAGAGTACAAAGAGAAGAAAAGTAGTACTGGCAGGTAATGTGACACAAATGGCTCAGAACCTTACTAAACCATGTAGAGATGGTCAGTAAACAAGTAAAGTAGCTTTTAAGCTCATTGTTAAAAATTAAAATGTGAATTCAGTCTACAGTATCATAGCACAGTACACTCATAAAAATGGTTAAAATAAAAATGTATTGACAAAGATGAAGAACAACAGGGTTACTAATACTGTAATAGTAGACAAGCAAATTGATTCACTTTGTAAATTGATTTGACATTATATTTATATCTTATGACCTGGCAGTTTCAGACCCAGATTTATGTCCCATAAATATACAGGTACCAATGAATCAACAGACTTGTAAATTGTGTTTTAGACATTATTTATAATAAGCACAGATTAGAAACAATCTATATATACAACCAGCAATAGATCCATAACATTTGTGTAGGTTGTCATAAGAACAAATACAAATAAAGCCAATACATACATGTTTAAATTTGAAGAGCTAACAATTTATTGAAATCAAGACAAAAAATAATGATTTTTCCATTGCTATGTAACAAATTACTTAAAATGCTATAGTTCACAGTTATGTAGATTCAATTCTGGAATGGTCTATATCTGTCTTGGTTCTCTGCTCAAAGTCTTACTGGTTGAAATCCAGATGTTGGCTGGATTATGGTTTTTTTTGGAGAGAAAGGTCTTGCAAGCTCACTGGTTGTTGACAAAATTAATTTTTTTTATAGTTGCAATGCTGTGGTCTTTCCTTGGTGGTTCTCAGCTGGGAACATTCTGTTTCTAGAGCCCACCCACATTCCTTACCACGTAGTCCTCTCCATTTCTAACCCAACAATGCTCTTTCAAGTTTTTTTTTTTCATGCTTTGAGTCTCTGACTTCCTCTGCAACCCAAGAGAAAAGTCTCTACAGCTGATGATTAGATAGAGCTCACCTGTATGATTTCCCTATCTTGAGCTCAATATGGTTCAGAATAAAATAATTTCAGGAGTAAAACCCCAAGATTCACAACCCTAGGATTATCCAGGACCTGTGTGCTGCAGAAGGGGAACTCTAAAAGTATCTAAAAGCTCTTCCCACCAAAGTCTATTCTGGCTCCCAAAGATTCATGTACTTTTCAAATTCAGAAATGTTCACCAAAATACATTGATCCAAATCTAAAGTCTTATACAAGTCTAAGTATACTGCTAAGCAGTAAAATGAATAAATACTTGTAAGGCATTATTTAATGGAGCATTATACAGCAATGAAAATAAATATGATAAGTACATCATAAATCTCACAAGCATAATGTTAAAATATAAAATTCTACTTACATACATTTAAGAAAAAGCAGAGTTTAGAGATATATGGTTATATGACGAAATTATAAAGAAAACTAAGAATTCATTAAAAATATAGTCTTATAATGAGAGAGAGGAATTGATTTTGGGGAGCAGTCAAGAGAGGGACTAGGGACAGTGTTTATTTTTTACTTAGATGGTAGTGCTGGTTTGTATTATTAGTCTGTCTTCACTACTATGATAAAGTGAGTTGGAGTATTCACTAAGAAAAATAATGTTTAGCTCAATATTCTGGAGGATCAAGGGCATGGTAGAACCCTAAATTTGGCTCTTGTAAGTAGTTCATGGAAGATGATATCAAAGTGATGGAAGCACATGAAATCACAAGACAGGAAACCAGAGTGAGATATGGGACCTTCCTCCTTGTCTCACCACCTTAACATCACCACACTGATTAGTAACATCCTAACAAATGAACCATTCTGAAATCAAACTCATGATTTGCAGTAAATTATTTAGTTGCACACAGAACTATTAAACAACACACTAGTGAATACATTTCTATGCTTTTCTGTGCATGTATATCATTACAAAGTTAACATAATTAAAATATTTTAAATGACAAATGACTCAGTAGTAAACAACATTGAACTAATATTCCATCCTCATAATTATATCAATTGTATTAAAACATGCCTTACATTTCTGGTAACCAGAGAATGGAATAAAAGTGACAAATTTGTAATGATGATAATAAAATTAGGGAATGTAAGTCTTAAAATTGTCTGATAAAAATTACACTTGTGATTCTTAGTAAATACTTTCACCAAGAAAAGTAATTCTGATGTAATGCGTTTATTGTTAATATACATTTTTTCTTTTAAAAATATATCAGTGAAAACCATTAATTGATGCAATTAATATAATTGTATAATTACAAAATGCAAACAAAAATATATCAGATATGGTGTTAGTCACTTTTCTTGATATAGTACATCAAAATTTCAATTGTGGCACAGATTTGAAATATTTCACTCTGAAAAATATTTTTAATTTTAAAAGAAAGCATTTTCTGTGTTGGATCTAACCTCTTGCATGAATTATCTGAATGTAAGTAACACAAAATGAGTCTCTGGGTGACTTCATTTGAGTCTTGTGGTGGAGGGGTTATTAATGTAATTAAGTTCCAGTTTTATAATTGTTATATAGCACACAGTGTGTTTGTTCTTCTATAAAACGTTAATGAATAAGCTCAAATAGACAGAATTTCAGTGGAACCTTTTATCTTCTATATTTTTTATATAATTTAATTTCACTTTATTCAGTCCAACATAAAATGAAGAATTTCATTGTCTGCTTAGCTGCCATTTCTCTTGAGATTTGAAATATATTTAATTAAACAAGGTCACATCTGAAGAGATAAAACTCTTTGGAGAGAATGTAAATGAACTTTTCACTATCAGATCACTTATGAATTCTTTATTACCCTAAAATTACATGATATTATACTGTGGTGACATGAAATGTCTTACTTCTTGTCTGGCTCTTTCCTGGAATGAAACTGGAATATTAAAATAAAGTAATGCTTCTGAGAATTGACTGCTCCAAAGGGTATATTCTTTCATTACTAATGCTTTATAATTGGCAGTTCACAGCAGGAAAGGTGGTAAGAATATGGTGGGTACATTTAGAGTCTGGAATTTCAGATTTGCCTTTTATTATGATGTAAATAGTCACAGCTGTTTGCAATGTGTTAGAGATGCCAAAGTTCTGTTTATGATAAAATGTTTCATAGTAATTGTTGGAAGAATTTTTCTACCAGTAATGTGCTGAAAGAATATTTGGAGATTGTCCTTAAGGAGTGCAAAAAGTATCATAGGACAAAACAAGCTGTCTCCAAGTTCAGTATTTCCATTTTATGTAGTTGAGTGATTACTAGAATGTGCATGTTAGTTATGATGTAGTCTACACCTGGCTTAGACAACCTTATTCCAGATACGTAATATCTATTTCTCTATTCTTATGAAACATTACCCTGAAATTATATGGATTCTGGGAAAGCTTACATTCTTGCAAATGAAAGAAATATATTTTTAGTTTTTCTTCTGAACATATATGACTTTAGTTTTTTGCACTTGTTTTGGGAAAAATCTATTTCAGCTAAAAAGTTCTTGATGAATCTCTCATCGAAAGTGATATTCTGGAAGGCACAACTTTGCCACTTTAGCCCGTATGTGCTTGTGCTTTTATGAATATAGGTTAATTGAACAGCTGCAATATAGTTCTATTAGCCAATAATTTTGACTAGTTAACACAAAATAAGTAATAATTGTATCTGTAACATGACTAAATGTGGGAATATCTTTCTTAAGTTTCCAGAGGAGAATTCTGAATATTTATCCATCATAACACCTCTCCTTTCTTAGAAAAGCGTTTAATTTTGAGGGCAATTAGAAGTTCTGGTTATGAATCTATATTGTGCAAAGAAGAAAACAAGCTATGTGCTCTGTGGCAATAACTCTTTACATGAAATATTTTAATAAAGTTAAGAAATGTGAAAAAAGGTAAACTCATAATGCTATAGCCAAGAAAATTTAAAAAGAAAGAATAAACAAGGAAATAAATTGTAACCTGGATTTTGGATAGTATAATGTTCACAAAATGTTATCAGATTCTTTCGTATCAAAGGTGTATAAGCAATGATTCAAAGTTCACTGGTATGCAGAGTAATTTTCATGAATAGTAAGATAAAACAGTCATCTGCTATTCACTATGATTATTCTAGAAATGTCATAAATAATGCAAGTGAGTATGTAGCATGACTCTGCAAAGAGCAGCAGATTGTGTGTCAAAGATTTGTGTACAAGTCTTAGCAACAGCATGGAAATGGGGAGAGGTTTATCAATATAGACACCAAGTCCCAGTTAGAGAGCAGTCAGAGTTCCAGTGCACTGTTGCACAGCAGGGTGACTATAGATGATGATCATTTACTGTATATTTCAAAAGTAGAAGAATGAAGTTGGAATGTTTTCACCATGGAGAGATGATGAATAAGATAGATATATTTAACTTGATTTAAACATTAACTGTTACACACATGTACTGAAGCATCGCGTCATACTCCATATATATATGTATATAATTTTTATGTAACAATTACAATAAGTTTAAATTTCTAATAGTAATAAAATACAAATTTGTGTTTGTGTCCTAGCTGCAGCATTGAAATACTGAATTAACTTATCTTCATATTGATTTTCCATAATAAATGAAAATAATAAAGTCTAACACAGTGCATTGTTGTTTAATTTAAATGAGATGCTGTTCTTAAAATTGCTTTAGACTTGTAACACTTCCCACATGTATAAAATATTGCTATTAGTAATAGCTCACTTAAAAGTGACATAGTTCTGGCAAGCGTTATGATTTAAATCTTCATGATTTTACACTTTATTAGCTAGTCTTACATTGAAAAGTTTGGCCCAAGGAGAAGTCTTGATTTTCATGTTTTTATAATAATATCATAATTTAGGAGGGCTATTAGAGCTAAGTTTCTATTTTCTAGATGTGGCATTTTTCTAAAGCTACTGTATTTTTTAGTTCATTTGACAGGTCATCAAGAACAGAACCATATAAAATTCACTTGACCCTCTAGCAGAAAAACAAGCATAGGGAAAACAGCAGAAATTCCTGAATATTTGAAATTGTCAAGGAGGCCAAATAAATTCAGTTCAGTTATTTTGTGCAGTACTTCTAATAGGATTACTTTAAATTTAACTATACAGGTCAAATTAAATAAAATGTAGAGCAGAACAAGAGATTCAAAGTATCCTTGTCAATTTGAAAAGCCACAGGAAATTTAATATTATTCTTCCTTTTTCTCTCCTCAAAGATGAAGGACAAATAAGAAAGTATTTATTAAAGGGTAATCAATTTTCATGAGAAAAAGTATGAGCAAATTTGGCAATAAATCTCCCATACCAATGCTCAAGATGTTTCAGTTGCCAACTAAAACAAGGCGGTTATCTGAGATTTAATTGTTGTCTTGCATTAATAGAACCTATATTAGTTATGCTTATTTATTACTTCCATAAGTAAAGTGGATGTTACTTAAAAATGTTTTTTGCCATGTTTGGTAAAGTGTGTGTGTGTGTGTGTGTGTGTGTGTGTATGTATGTATGTGTGTTGTGTGTGTGTACATACAATAAGACGATTCTCAGTTTGAGGGTTCAATCTTGATAAACCCATTATATATTGAAAATATCATCAAATTGAAAAGGTATTTATAACATGCCAAACATTATGGCTTGGCCTAAGTTACCTTAAATATACCCAAAACATTTACATTAGCCTACTGTTTAGCAAAATCATCTAGCAAAACCTCCTTTATAATAAAGTGTTGGCTACATCATGTAATTCATTGAATACTTGTATCCAAATACTGGCAACGCAGCAGACATATTGTAGAATATGGACTGTTTCGCCTCATGATCACACGGCTAATTGGGAGCTCAGTCTCACTGCTTCTCCTCAGATCATGAAACAGAACCTCATGACATAATCTGGAGCCCCAGAAACGACCAAAATTCAAATTTGGTTTCTATTTAATGCATGCTGCTTTCACATTATCATAACATTCAAAAATTGTAAGCTGACTTGTCAGAAGCTGGGAATAGTCTTCAGACTGAAAGCATATATAGGTCATTTACTAAAACTTCAGAACTTACTCAAGTAATTATTTTGAAAATTTGTCTATTGAGAAATTATGTTGAGTTACCAATTAAGAAATTACATGTCATGAATAAATCTCTGCCTAAAAATCCAGAGATCAGAGAATGAAAAACTTGTTCCAAGGACAAATGGAATTATTGTAATTTAAAATAAGAAAGTTCTTTACACTGCAGAAATGGGACAAATTCTGTCATCATCATCTTCACTATTCTCCAGATTCTATGAAAATGAGGAAAAGTTTTCATTATGTATGAGAAAAAGATCCAGTTTGGATGAGAAAGTAGTAAGCCTTCAATCTACAATGCACACTCTTTTCATTAAAAATGGGAAGATGCCTAAAAATTAAAATCAGCCTCATATATCTCACTTGAGACTGAGTTACTTATCTAGAAACTTTTCCTCCAACTTCTTCACTTTGTCTCAAACATTTTGCCCTTTAGATACTTCACAAACGTTTCTTTGAGAATTAAAATGGAAAATAAGCAAGTAACCCTATCATCAAGTTTTCTTACTTGTCATAATTTCCCCCCAGATTTTAAGTTCCAATAGTTAAAAAATTTTTGATAAATGCCCAGGATCTCTTTGGTATCTCTAATTTCATAATATACAGAGATCCAGCTTCATTGCCTTAAAAGGCTTGATAAGCTAACTGAAGCAGAATATTTAAAATTGAAACTTTCAGAAAATCCAGTAACTGTAGTTGCATTTAGAAATCAGTATGAGAAGTGACTGTGCATATGTTTTTAAAAAATTATCGTTTGAAATTGGTATATTTTTAGGTCAATGAAAGATTGTTTTGGTGGTCAAAACTAGGATTTGATATAAGTTGTGGATTTAAATTTCTTACTCTCTACTCCATTTTAACTTGGAAAATTGATTGTTTTGTTAATAAAAATTGCTACTAAACTACATTTGCCAGTTTATTTGCTCCCTCAGCGATTTAAAATCTTATCAGTGTTAAAAAGAATCTGGGTACTATAGTCATTTCAGCTAAGAGGAGAGAAATGAGTCATTCTTATGTCATCATCCACAAAATTGTCAATGCTTACACTGTAGAAAGGATATATTTGATAAAGTAAAAGATAAATGATGTTTTCTAAACTCAGAATTGAGCTGAGAATAAAAGTATATATTGACAGTGGAAAACACTGATAAAGAATAATTATGGCAGCCTATAAAATCACATTACAAATTTTTCCCAGCTGCTCCCCTTTAACAGATTTAATGGACAGTATTTTAATTTCCATCTTCTTACAAATAAAGGCTTTGTAGGGTTCTCTTTATAGGTGACCAGTCATTCCTAAAATGTCATAATTTTAGCCAAAATCTTACAACTAAAGAAAAGCTGATCTGTATCTTGCTCTTGTCATGTCTCTAATTTTAATGCATGGATTAAACCCCCTCTATTCACTATGGTCATAGTGTGACATCAGAAATCGGTTTCAGGCTCAGAATCTAACGTGTGGGTTGTATTCTCTTTATATAATTAAAAATTCAATTGTGATAAATATAAACATAAAATGTAACATTTTAACCACTTTTAGATGGACTGTTCACTACTGTTTAGCATATATCCATTGCTGTGCAGCCAATATACAGATTGTTTTCATCTTGAAAAACTTGAAACTCTGTACTCATTAAATAACCCACTCTATCTCCTCACCCTAACCCCTCACATCTACTATTCAACTTTTGGTTTCTATGAATTTGGCTGCACTAGATACTTCATATAAGAGAAATTACTCAGTATTTGTCTTTCTGTGACAGTGATTTCACTTAGCATAACATCCTTCAGGTTAATCTATGTTGTAGTGCATGTCAGACTCTTTTAAGACAGAGTAACATTATACTGAAAATACCTATCATGTATTGCTCATACATGTATTTGCTTATGGACACTTGTCCATACATATATTTGCTCATGGATGCTTGGTTTGCTTGGTTATGAATATGTATAAAGGTCTTCGAGACTCGACTTATTGGATGATATGGTAAATAATTTTTAAGCACTACTGAAGTAAAGTTGATAAATAAAATAGTGCATATTTAAATAACTACCATACAACTTTCTATATGTAGTTTTTCTTACATAATTTTAAAATTATTTTGCTTTTGAAATTACTGTTGACCTTACTCTTTAATAAACTAAAACAAAATGAATCTTAGAGTCCATTTCATGCCAAACTATTGTCTTATACCATAAATAACCATAAGAAAACTTAATTTTTGAATAATCCAGACTATATAGGCTTCAAGATCATAGGTCATTCACTGACATAAAAGGATGCATAAGATCAGGGGTGGAAAGCAAGCTTTTCTCACCAGCCCAATATGGCAGGTAGAAAATGAAAATAAGGTACCCTTCATCCAGTATCACCTAGTATCATCAAGAGAAGACTACTTATTATCCCTGGGGAGATAGTAAAATTGGATGAAATCTAAGTACTCCATTTTTAAAACCAGGATTAAATGAATTATTTTGATTTGGAAAGACAAACATTTCTACAACAGTAGGAATGAAGGCTTATGAACTAAATCAGACACAAATGAAAAGAAATAAAGAGAATTACAACTTTGTGCATATATATGTGTGTTTAAAGTCATCCTTGCTACTCACATGACAGTCCATGGGAAACACTGTTCTCTGTGGGGTTTTTTTGTCACCAAACTTCTTCACAAAGGCTTTTTCTACCCTTGTTGCTTTCCTTATTTTTTTCTAAATATTTCTCCATAGATATAAATCATACTTCTGGTCAGGGGTGATTAAATACTTCTGGTCAGGGGTGATTAAAAAATATACAGTTAAGGACTCTAGCTTGGCTATTCTATTGAGTATTGGTTTCAGTTCTGGTTATTCTTAATTCTGCCGAAATACGGTATGTAGGACCTTCACCAGTGAATTGGTTTTCTGTTGAAAAAAACCACATCATTTTTCTATATTCTCCAATAAGATGTGGGCTCCATGATTCTGATTAACAGATATCTAAATAAAACAGAGTCTTCTACCCTACAGAAATGTTTCCCATGTACTATTGCTCCTACAAAACTATCACACTCACAGTCATCACATCTGCTCTACTACTGTTGTAACTGTAGTCCAAACTTTATTTCTCCTAGAACTACAGCAGTAATTGTAAAATTGCCTTTTTTCCCTATAGCTTCTTTTTTAAAATTATTAACATTTTTTTCAAATTATGCCATTGTTGGTTTAAGAAGTCAGCAATTATTTAATGAGTACCATTAACTGAACGGTTTTCTGGAGCTAGAGAAATAGCAGGACAATGACCTTGCTTAAGTGAAGCATGCTGTTCAGTCACAGGGCTTTTACTTTATCCAAGAAACCAGATATTATAACTAAATGATGGAAATGACGTTATTCCTCCTTAGGGAATTGAGAGAGTGGACCTCTTTTGGGATATGGTAGGTGAGGGTCTATCTGAATGAACAGATGTGGCCACTTTCTAGGAAAGAATGGTCCTGAAAGAAGAAACAGCTCATGCACAGGTCCCAGAGAGTGAACAATCCTGGCATGTGAGGAACCAGAAGGCCCACAGGTAGTGATGAGGAAGAATGTGGAGGAGCATGAGGTTAAAGAAGAATGAGGAACAGAATAACACAATGGCTTAAAGGGCAGTGTTGCAAATTCAGGTTTTAGATGCAGTGGGAAATTAGAAGATTGCTTTAAGCATGTTGCATAGCAAGATTTTAATTATTTAAATGATGATTGTGGCTACTATGTGGAGATTAATTGTAGAAGGGCAAAGGGAAGCAGAGATTGATCCAGGATCTGTCAGAGTCATTCAGGACAGACACAAGGCTGGGAATGGCGATGCCCACAGGCAAAGCCATAGTGATAGCTGGTAGTGGTGGAGATAATAAAGAAGCCATTTATAGTTTGGGGATGTAGAGTCAATAAAACTTAGTACAAAAATCATTTTAGAGGACAGATATGAATTTTTCTCCCCCTACTAAACTTTTGTTATATTACCAAGGTCTTCCACTGCCAATCTCACATTTGTTTGAACAATAACTTAAGCACGTACTCCCCTCTGCTATTTTCTGGGTGGTAAGTGTGGACTTACCCGGTCCTCCACTGGCTTGTTAGTCTCAGAATTCTAGCTCTGAAAATTCAGACACACAGCTTTTTTCTTGAAGTCCAAAAGATAGTATGTTCAATATTAGATGGAGTCTAATTCTCAATTAGAGGAAGAAAATAAGAGGGGAATGAAAATGCTATTTGGGAAGTAGAGTATTTTAATGATTCCATGTCCTGCTTTGGGAATAATTTCATTATCAGAGAAGAATAATTCTAAATTCAGGAGAATGTTGAATCTTGGATAATTAGAAAGTTGTAATTAAATTCTCACAATGAAATTAATAAACATTTTCTCTGGCATGAGGCTTGAACTATTTTCTTTCTATTTAAAGCTAAAAACCAAGAGCGGCACTTCTTTTCCTCTGGTCAGGCCGACCAGATTCCCTGTTTCCATTTGTATAATTATCAATTGCTAACTTTATTTTTATTATTATTCTTATTTTGGAGAAAAATGAGCTAAAACCATTACAGGATGATTTACAAACTTGATTAGCACAACTGTAGATTGCACAGTGTTCCAGAAGATGTCCACTACTCTTACAAGTCTGGAAAACTTGATTTTATGAAACTGTGAAACCACTGTGGCTTCTCCCTGACACTGCCTTCCGTACTCTTTTTCCCTTGTTACTCATAATCGCGCTGTCTGAGCAGACTTGAAACTTCACCCCATGCCTTCATGGTTGGTAACTTCTTGATTAAACTCGCTTCAAGTATGGGCATTCAGTGCACACAAATCTGATTTCTGAGATTTGGTGGCAAAAGTAAAGAAGTTTCTTGCTTTGGTAGGTCAGAAGGAATTCATCTGATGTTCATATATTAGAGCTTAAATCTCTAGAAATACCTTTATCTCTGAGTAATGTTTGGATTTATTTTTCATAGCCACTTTCTGTGGGAGGATCATGGGTTAAAACAACCCTTGCTTAAGCCGAGATGGGCTTTTGATGGACTAATTCTAGTTTCGAGAAATGTGTCCAGGTCATTCCTCCTTGTTAAGAAAATGAATCTGTAAGAATTTTCCTGAAGTAATGGGACCTGGCTGGCTGTTCTACTTCAATATTAAAAACTCTCATAATCATACATGCATTATCTTGACTTAATAGCTGGCAGTATGGAGTAGCCATTTAGGAATCATCCATTTTAACAAATGTTTCATGTTAATAGAATTATTGTTTCAATTACTCATAAATTTGAGATATAGGACATAAATAATTGAATTAATCTGAAATGCATAGTTTGAAAATGACATGTAATCTGTTAGAAAAAAAATTTTATTTTTCTCATCCTTCCCAGAAACCCATTCTCAGCAACACTTCAGACAATAATTTATACCAGTTCTCTGTTAGCAAGGTCCTTCAAAATAAGAGAGTCATATTTCCAAGATCTTGATATTCTCTGTGTGGACATGCACATGTACAAGTCACTAATTACAGATAAACCTACATACTCATGTCCAAGGCAAATCGAGTGGAGTAAAATCTCATGTTAGTAGACTTTGCTTGACTTGTACATGGAAAACTTTGAGGCAGGCACTGTATAGTGGAGACTATAAGAAAAAAAGCAGAGCAGGGATCCCAGTTTCTGTTGAAGATAAGAGTTTCAACTTTCCTCCCAGGTCCTTTTCTTAGAGCATTTATTTTAGAAAACTTGTAGATCCTTTCTATCTCTTCCAAATTTCTGCAAATCTTTTCAAGAGCTACATAAATTTTGGTGTTATGACTCAGGAATGTCTTTCTTAAGGATCTGAGAATCTTTTCTTTGAAATGTAATCATCAAGGAACATAGCTCACCATCTCCCAGTTTTCTTCAGAGTAGGAGCTTGACTTTGATGTGTGTCTTTCTCCAAAGCTCTCTTCTATAAATTGAGTTATTGAAACTGACAACTTTTCAGGTAGGAAAAATGTGCAGCTATTTCTGGTTAAAATTTAACAGTGGAGAATTTTCTAAAAGTGTGAACATGTTTTTGAATAGGACAAATTAATTTACCTGAAAATAAACATGCACATTAACCATCCCCTGAAATAATAAGACCAGTAAGAACAAATAATGAACAAATTTTATAGCAGCAATGCTTTTGTGTCCCTTGCTTCATCTTGTTTTAACTTAGTAAATTTCTTTTGTTTAATATACTCTTTCTTGTGATGCATTTTCCTTTATTTTTTCTTTCAGCTGTACTACCTTAGATCAGTAGCCTCATATTTTAACTGTGAAACCAAGTTCATCATTCTCCATTTGATAAGGCCAAAGATGCCAAGCACAAGTTTTTGGGGCAAGGAAAAAGGATTTACTTGGAAAGCTAGCAAAACAAATAAGATAGAGGCTTTGGCAAGGACCATCCTGATTAAGGGCTGCAGGCATGAGGCTATACAGGGAGTTGTGAGGAAGTCTATCAGATAGGTAGCTAGCACTATCAGATAGTACAAATTCTAGGGTAGTTATACATTTTGGATTGTTTACTTTTGTGAATCAACAGGCTACTATGAACTGTATGTCATTCAGTGTCATGGTTAATTTTGGTTCTCAACTTGATTGGATCAAGAGCTGTTTAACAAATTAGTAAAGTGAGGATGGGCTTGTGTGTTTGGGTGCTCCCAGAGTTGATTGGCTTGTATCCTAGAAAATTGAGGGGCGAAGACACACCTGATTGTGGGTGGCACCATCCAATACGCTTGCAACCTGGAAGTAATGAAAAGAGAAAGAACTATAAACTTCCCTCTTAGAATGCCTACATCAGAAAAACAGACCAGTCCCAAATTTGTAACCTAATCATGCACCTCAAGGCCTAGAAAAACAAGAATAACCCAAATCCAAAGTTAGTACAAGGAAAAACTTGTACTATAAAGATCACAGAGGAAATTAATGAAATTGAGACAAAAGTGAAAATAATTAATGAACTGAAGAACTGATTCTTCAAAAGGTAGGCCAAATGGATTGACTCATAGTCAAGCTTACCAGAAGAGGGAAAGAAAGAAAATATCAAAACAACTAGAGATTTAAAAAATGAAATCACAATAGACACTCCCAAAATTTAGAGAAGTAAAAGTAACTCTTTGAAAAGATGTACTCTAATGTATTGGAGAATCAAAAAGAAATGAACAGTTTTAGACACATCTGAACTAGCAAAGCTGAACCAAGAAGATATTAAAATACCAAACAGTCCAATAATAATGAAACTGAGGCAATAATTTAAAAACTTGTCAACTAAGAAAAGTCCAAGACCCAATGAATTCATCATTGAGTTCTAAACAAAATTCAACAAAGATTGAATGCTAATATTCTTCTAATTACTCAATTAAACAGAAAGAGAAGGAGTACTTCCAAATTAATTCTGGCAGCAAGCATTACCCTGATACCAAGAACCACAGAAGGATCTAAAAGAAGAAAACAGCAGGTCAGTCTCTTTGATCAACATAGATGCACAGATCCTCAACAAGATACTGACAAATAGAATGCAACAAATCATTAGAAATATCATACATGATGCCCAAATTGGCTTCAACTTCTGGATGTAAGGATAGTACAACACATGAAAACAAGTGTAACACATTAAATAAACAGAAGTGAGGGCAAAATCCACACGATCATCTCAACAAATGTGAAAAAAGCCTTTGACACAATGTAACATCCACTTATGATTAAAAGAACCCTGGAGGAAAGAGGCATAGAAGAACCTATCTAATCTGACAAAAGCCACATATAACAAACCTACGGCCAACATCATACTAAGTGGAGAAAAACTGAAAGCTTTTCCTTTAAAATATAAAACAAGACATGGTTTTCTACTCTAAGCACTTCTGTTCAATAAGTACTTGAAACTTTAGCCAAGGCAATCAGGCAAGAGAGAGAAATAAAAGGGATACATATAGGAAAGAAAGAAATCAAAGTACTATTACTTGGAGATGACATGATCCTATACTTAGAAGAACCAAAAAATTTCACCAAAAGATACCTAGAACTAATAAAGAAATTCACCAAAGCAGCAGGATGCAAAATCAACACACAAAAATGAATACTGTTTCTGTACACCAAAAAATGAGGACACAGAGTAAGAAATAAAAGGAAGATTGCTATTAATAATATTTTCAAAAATGCCTAGGTATCAACTTAGCTAAAGATGTGAAAGAACTGTACAGTAAAAACTACAGTACTCTGAAAAAGGAGATTAAATAGGTTATGAGAAAATAGAAAGACATCCCCATTCCTGGATAGTCAGAACTAATATTGTCAAAATGGCTATAGTACCAAAACAGATTTATAGATTTGATGGAGTTCTAATAAAAATATCAACAGCATTTTTCACAGAAATAGAAAAAATTCTTAAAATTCAATATGGAACCAGGATAGACCCAGAATAGCAGAAGCAATCCTGGGCATGGAAAGCAAAGCAGGAGGCATTGTAATCCTGGATCTCAAGCCATATTACAAAGATACAGTGATAAAAATAACATGGTAATGGCACAAAAACAAACATGTGCATCAATAATTATTCCACTTATAGGTATCTTCTTGAGAATTAAAGGCATGATGTACAGCGGTGCATGTATACCTATGTTTATAGCAGTGCAACTCATAATGGCTAAATCTTGGAAGCAGCATATAGGTCTATCAACAGATGAATGAAGAAAATGTGGTATATACACACAATGGAGTACTTTCCAGCCATAAAGAAGGATAAATTTGAATCAATTGTAGAAAACTGGATGCACTTTGAAGCCATATTTTTGTGAAATAAATTAGATATAGAAGCTTAAATATCACATGATTTCACATACATGAGAAACACAAAGTTTAAATAATTTATAGAAAAAAAAGATGGATAATAGGAAACAAACCTTTTGCAAATGAGAAGGTAATCAACAGATAGAGGGCAAGAAGAGGGAAGGGGAAGTAAAAAGATTAAGATCCCATATGTTGCTATACCAGTGATAGCAATCCTTTTAGAAAATAAGTGCCCAAACTGTGACTCAAAGCCCACTTATTTATTGCAAAGTGCCAACGCTGCAATTAGATCTGAATACCGGAATTTTACTTTTGAAAAGGCAACTCGTGACATTGTTTGCAGAGAGAGTGCTGTGTGCCCGTTGCCACACGTGTGCCATAGGTTCACCATCATTGCCCTACACCGACTTCCAAGATGAATGTAGCCATTATGAATCACAAATGTGTACTAATAAATAAATAACCTCTTAACACAGAAAATTCAATGAGTTTCTTTTTATCGGATGAGTGAAAAATTAATAAATACTATGATTGTGTTAATTTGAAAAAAAGAAAAAGAAAGGAAAGAAAAAGTTGGCTGCATTTGAAAATCTCCATTCTGCTTCAGCAGGCCTGTGTTTTGCTACCACCATTGCCTCTGGACATCAGACTTGAGCTTCATTAGCCTTTCAATCCAGATGCACCCCACTGACTCTAGTGAGCATCTAGGTCTTCAGTCTTGGACTGGAATTACATCCTGGCTCCTGCTGGTCATGAGACCTCCAGATTCTTGGACTGAGCAGATACTGGTTGCTCTGTCTCTCCACTGTGCAGATATCCACGTGGTGTCACGCACCTCTCACCTTGTCACCCTAGTTAATAAATCCCCTCGCATAATTTTATATCTATATAGGAGTGGGGAGATTACATTCACTGTGCAACCATTTCAACATTTGCGGTTACTTCAGTCAGAAGAGTAATGAAAGTAAAGCTACTTGGAAATTAATAATGTGTTGTCCAGCTTTGTAATTTTGAAAAATAGTGAACTTTTTAAAAAGCCAATTAAGAACAAGTGAAACTGGAGAGTTTATTTAGGGTTTTTCTTTGTAGCAATATACTTCAGGAAATAAAATAAGTATTTCAAATATCTATATCTGTCCTTGAACTCTGTCCTTAAGCATCTTGCCCCTTGAACAATATAATTGTATGTGTATACATACTATAAGTACAGTTAGAACATATACATAGTGTAGTGTATAATCTTGAGGTCACAGAAAGCTAATCAGAAATTTTGACTTATTCTGCCATAGACTCAAGGTTTATACATCTGTTAATAATGCCAAACACAATCACTTCACCTTATAGAAAGAAGCTTGTAATTTTCCCTTAGTACATCATTTTATCTTTGTAAAAATTTGGTATCTTGTGAAATTCTAAGTCACATCCATGGTTGGAATGTAATTTTGTAATCCTCAAAGCTTCATGTGCTGAAATATATTCCCTATTGTTAAGTATCAAGAAAGTGGAAGCTTAATTGGACTACAGTGTTTAGAAGTGATTAGATTAGAGCCACTGTGATTGAATGCTATTGGCTTTAGAAGAGAAAGAGATTGGACACACACACACACACACACACACACTTCCTGTCACTTACTATGTGATGCTCTGTGCTCCTTGGGTTGGCCAACAAGAAGGCCATCATCAGATGTACTCCCAAGAACATGCACTTCAAGAAATTCCATCAAATAAATCCCTTTCTTTTATAACTTTCCAAGCCTCAAGTATTTCACTACAGTAAGGACAAATGAACTAACACAGTCATGCATACAAATTATTGTATAAACAGAGAAAAATTATAGCTCCAAAGTTAAATTTGGACATTCTGACATAAACCCTTAGGCTTCATTAGCTTCATCATACCACCACCACCATGACCATTGTTTCAGCTCCTTATTTGACTCAAATGCAATAGGGCTTGTTGCAGATGGATGGCCACCTGCTGTATATTGTTTTAGTTAGTTCCTCTGATTGTCATGTTTTATAGAATACTAAAATGATGTTTATCTTTTATCCATTCTTAAGCACTCATAGTCTTGCATTAGTAATATTATTAGAAACATGAAACATTTTATGGTAAAACAACCACTTGAAAAATATAAAATTGGAACAAAAGTAAATTCAGGCAAATAATTTCAAGTATTACGATTAGTTAAGTGGGTTAATGTGATATAATTATATTATGTACATTAAGCAATATGCAGACTATCTGTTAATCTAGTAAGAAATAAGAACTTTAATAAGTAGCTATCTTTGAGACAATCTTATCAGCACTTGTCTAAGTCTTCCCACGTATGCTACATATATGCCGCATCAAGAAAATGTGATTCAGGGGCCTTTTTGCTCCTACAAATTTTAATTGCACAAACTCATATCTTTGGATCTAGGTAGCCTATTTGGGAGCTTGGATCCATTTCTGTAGGTGGCAATTTTGAGCATTTAAAGGTTACTAGAATTTCGGTAATATATAGTTTCCTATTACTTCATGAATATTTAAAACCTCCCCCACTAAATTTATTCCTGTAATAAGATTAATCTTGGGTCTTTCAGAAAGAGTGGGAAGACCATGGTGTTTCTGACCAGGACAGAACCCCCAGTGTGGTCTGGGGCAAGTAACTTAACCTCTTCCTGAGTTTTAGCTTGTAACATATGACGCTAAGCCTTAATTGACAGTAACTCATGTTGTGTTTTCCTGGGATAGTGTGTAAGTGTTCAATAATTCTTTGTGTCCTTAATGACAGTAGTTTTTCCTCATTAAACTATCTAGATTTCTGGAAAGTCACGGTGCTTATCCTAGGTCTTTCTATTCTCTTATACACATAGCTTAGCACACACTAATGGTGCTTTAGTGTGGAGAGATTGTTTGGTTTAAAAGCTCTGCTTATTTCAAGGTATATTTCCAATCTGTTTCATCATCTATTGAAGCAAGAATCAATTAGAAGGCTTGAACATTCTGACTTGAGAAATGACCAATTTTAATCATGTCTATTTATTTATTATTTAATTTTAGAATAAACTATATTTCATATAGGAAAAGATAATTCATAGAAAAAGTCAGAGCACAAATGAATTACTTGTAGCTGCTGAATCAGTAAGGCAACATAAAATAATATTAAATTTTTGAAAGGCAAATTTATATTGAATAAGTTTAAGTGCAACCAAGTTGGAGTAATAAAGAAGTTTGGATTATTTTAGGTTAACACAATAGTGCATAATATGCAGGATTTACATAAAGTTGTAATTTGTGATATAAACTATTTTACCAAATCAATATTGTAAATAGTAGGAAGGACGATGCGTATAATCTATTTTAAGGGGTACATTATATTTTGGAGCTGACCTGAACATATAGTAATGTCCATATGTGTTCTTATATACAAATATATTTTAACTGGTAAAATTCACTTTAGTAAGAACTCTATACTTGGTGGTCATCCAAAAGCCAAGGCAATTTCATAGTTTCTACTGTGTTTTAAGATCTGAAGTCTCTACATGTTTGAAGTTTCTTTTAAAACTACAATTGTGGCTGTAACTAGATATGACATGATACTGAGATAACATGAATATCTTCCCAAGTATAGACAACTCTAGTAATCTAAGAGACAGAAGGAGAGAGAGAGGAGAGAGAGAGGAACTACAGCTAGATGCATCAGCTGATCTAGATCATATTTGTTTATGTAGTCTGTGGCCACACAATCGGTAAATGGAATGAGTATCCAGGTATATTGCTGTCTTCCAGATAGATAATTTCTTGGAGAGAAATTCAGGGATGGTTGATTCCATGGAGAGCTAGACAGCATGTCTCTTTAACTGCATATTTAGCAATTTTTGTCAAAAGTATTTCTCCTTCAATCTGTTTTATAATAAAGTTTTCTTTCTCTTATCTCCCAATTCAAGATAGATTTTTACTGCTTCTTTGTATTTTACAAAGGCACTTTTTATATTTATTTAATTACACTTTAAGATTTGGGGATAGCTTTTACATTTTTACACTAGGTCTTTAAAAATCTTGGGAGGTAAGTTATAAAAATATTCTTTATGTTATATTTTGGATTAATAGATATTTGATAACTAAAGATTTTAAAAATAACCTTTAAAATTTTGAAGTAATTGTAGATTTACATGCATTTTAAGAAGTAATAGAGACCCATATACATTTTACTGCTTCCCCCAATGATAACATCTTTTCTAATTATAGTATAATATCAAAGCCAAAAAATAACCATTGATAAAATGCAATACCCTGATACAGTTTTCATCAGTTACATATGTACTCATTCCTCTGTTTGTGTGTATGTGTGTGCATATTTAGGCGATTTTATCTTATGTATAAATTCATGTGACCATTGTCATAGTCAAGATACAGAAAATTACATCACAAAGATTCCTTGCATAAAAGTCTTCCAGTGAATCCATTTTCCTTTAGATGACTCAAGTTTATCCTTCTTTGGCAGAGTTTGTAGGAAAATTGATGCACCTTCAGACCATAATGTTAAGTGAAATAACTTGGACACATGAGCTTAAATATTATATGGTTTCTGTTATATGAAAAAAGCATATGTTATGAAAGAAAAGATAGATATTGGGAAAAAAGAAAGGAAAAATGTATTATAATTCAGCATGGACAATGATTCTATGTGTACCTTGACTTAGTATAATTGTCCTACATGTTTTATATGTTCTCTCACCTCTTAATTTGATTTTCAACCTGTATGTATGATAATTAACTTTATAAGTTCTTATAAGATAAATAAATGAAAAAGAAAAAGGGCTGGGAGGATAGGGGAAAAGAAGGGAATTGAAATGTGCTGTGTATACGTACCAAACCCCTAGAGTGAATATAATCATTACTTACTGCAACATATACCAATAAAAGTAAGAAGAAAAAGTCTGCTGGCACTGAAGTTTTAACAATTTAGTGTAGAAACCTTGCTGCCATTTAAACCCCTTTAGTCTCGCCATGTGAAAAAAATAAAATTGTCTTAAATACTTTCTCTTGATAAATTAAGCACATTAGATAGTACTAAACTCTTTGCTTCAATTATCAAATATGATGTAAGAAATACATAAATGGGATATTCTATTTACTGCTATTTTTGCCACATTCCATTGTGTTTTTTTATTTTCTGAAGTTCCAAGCCTTTTTTTCTATTATTTTCTCTAGCCATTCTTGACTAGATTATATATATATGTTTGCTAAATCTATTTATCTATTGATCTTCCAAGAATGTATTTATTTCCCTTTGATTTTTAAGGTTACTTTTTCTAGATATAGAATCTACAGTTGACAGGTTTGTTGTCATGGTTGTTCGAATACTTGAAAACTCTTGCATTGCTTCTTTCCAGTCTACGTGGTTTAAAGATGTGAAACTTGCACTGATGCTCTTCTGTAAAGTATGTGCCTTTTTTCCATTTGCACCTTTCAGGATTTTTTTCATCCTTCATTTTTAGAAGTCTAATTATGATGTGTCTTGGCATGAAATTCTTAGGATTGATTTTACTTGGAATTTATTCAGCTTCTTTAATCTGCAGGTTTATATCTTGTGGCTACATGTGAAATGTTTAGCTATTATTTCTTTAAATGGTTTTATTCTCTCTATCCTCTCCTCCTGTCATTATGATGACAAGAGCATTAGCTCTTTTGCTCTTTGCCCTAAGTGTATTTTCTGCTTTCTAACTGGGTGATTTGTTCTCAAGTTCACTGATTCTATCCCATCATTAATCTACTGCAATCTACTCCTTTCAGTGAGTTTTGAAATTGGGTTTTTGTATTCTTTTAAAAAACAGTTTCTATCTTTACTTTTAAAAAGCAGTTTCTATCTTTACTAACTTTAAAAAAGTTTTAAAAACTTTTTTGTTTTTAAAAATATTTCCTTTGTTTCTTCATAATTCTTTATTGTTAGTTGATGCATGGTTTATAAGTACTTTCAAATCTTTGCTGTATATTTTCAAATCCTAATTCATCTTGTTATCAGTATCCATTGATTTCCTTTTCTTATTTGAGTTATTTTCTTTATTCATGACATGATGGATGGTTTATAAAATTTTATCCTGAACATGTTGGATATTATAGAGTGAAATTTGGAATCATATTTGTTTCAGTCAACTCAAGGTTATTTAACCAAATTAGCCAACAAATATTTATTTATCACAGTTCTGGAGATTAGGAAATCCAAAATAAAGGTGCTGTCTGATTTGTTGCCTGGTGAGAGCTTTTCTCCTGATTTGCAGAGGGCTGCTTTCTTGCTGTATTCTCATATACTAGAAAGATCATCTCTCTTGTCTCTCACCAGGGAATTAATATCATCATGAGGGCTCTGTCTTTATGATTTAATTATCTTCTAAAGGATGATTTCTCATGATCAACACATTGGGGATTAGAACTTTAACATATGAATGGGGAGAGAGAGTGAGTTGGAAGCTTTCAGTTCACAGAAAAATTATTTGTTTTGGTGGTGCTAGAGATGAAATCCAGGAACTCATGCCTTCTAGGCAAATGCTTCACCACTGTCCTACACTCCCAGCTACACAGCAAAATGCAACCATTTTTTTAAGAAGTCTCATGACTGAGATATAGTCGGGGGAGCTGGCTGTGAGTGTTGAGCTCCCCAGGGGACACTGCCTAGGAGATTGTGGAGGAAGAAAGGCAGTGTTGAGCTCCCCCCTTTGCCCTGCTTCATCATCTGTGTTCAAGGGAGGTTTTCATGTCTTGAAAATAAGTCTGGTAAATGTACTTTATATTAAAACATTATTTTGTGTCATTTTAGAAGGTAGATGTAAATATTAAAAATTATAACAAAATAAGCATTATTGTTCCTAACAAAGTGAGAAGTTTATGAATACTTTTTCCATAAAATCTGGCTATTCTGTGTTGGAAAATTTAAGGTACATATTCTTTTTTTTTTCCCATTAAGTTTATTGGTACATTTTCAGTATAAAATACAGTTTACATACATCATTGGGATCTTGTACCTTTACATGAATATCTTGGCTCTTATTTTTTTCCCCTTCCCTTGCCCTCCCTTCACCCCCTCCACACTTCCCTATTTGCAAAGAGCTTGTTTCCATTTTTTTTCCTCTTTTCATATTTTTTCCTTTCCCTTTTTTCCCTTCCCCTACCCCTCCCAATTCCCCTGGCCTTTTAGACCTTTTCTTCCTGTTACATAATATCAGTTATACATTTTTAAAATTACAATACTAAGATCTAGGAGACATTACCACAGATTTTACAGAATTTAAAAGGATATAGAAAGCATATTATAAAAATCTGTTTTGAAATAAATTTGACAACTTCTAAGAAGTACCTTGGAAGACAAATTAATGAAACTAACTCTGGAGGAAATATAAAATTTGAATAGCTCCTATTAAAGAAAGTATATTCCTAGCTTGAAAACCTACCTATATGACAACAGCAGGCTCATAAACATTTTAACTGATAAATTATATCAAACAATTAAAGCAGAAAAAAGAAGGAACACTTCTCCCCTCATTTTAGGAACTCAACATTATGCTAAACCTAAAACTGGATAAAGATAATAGAAGAAAAAAGCATGAACATAGATAGAAATTTGTTTAATAAAACAAACTATTAGAAGTCAGATCTGGCAGTATGTAGAAAGTGGTTTTGTTATAGGGATGGCAGTGTTGGTTCAGCATTGGAAGATCCACCATCAAAAGTTATCATTTAAACAGAGGAAAGGAAAAAGCCATATGATCCTGTCAGTAGTTGGAGAAAAAGTATTGGACTAAATTCTACACCTGTTCATGGTAAAAGCTATCAAGAGACTAGAAGTAGAACAGAACCTTCTCAACAGATTAAAGACATGTACTCCATACTTCCAGCAAGAATGCCTTATATGAATGGAGAAGATGCAATGCATTCTCCTTAGGGTGGGGAACAAGGGCAGATATGCTTATTCTTTATCTGTCCATTAAACTTTGAAACCTAGTCCCCACCAAAATAGTCTGGCAACAAAATGACACAACTAAGATAGGATTGGCATGGCAGAAGCAAAATCTTTATATGTAGATGAAATGATCATCTACAGAGAAAATACTAAGAAATCTCTAGGAGCCCCTACAACTTGTACTTGAATTTAACAGGATTAGAAAACACAAGGTATATATAAAAATTCAGGTCTGTGTATACTTGCTATAAATGAAGAATTGGATATTGAAATTTAAAAGTTGTGTAGGAGTACAAAGGACCTAGCAAAGTTAAAAACAAAAACAAAAGCAAAATCAGTGTTGGAAGACGTTTAGTACCTAATTTTAAGACTTCTAAAGCTACAGTAATCAAGGCAGTGTTGGTGTAAGGAAAGACATTTAGATCATTTGAATAACATGGAGAATCTAGAAATAGAACCAAACATATATGGTCCACTGAGTTTTGAAAGATTATTTAACGTTAGCATTTTATAGAATATAAACTCAATTCAAGAGCCGAGGAAGAGAGAGTGTTTTCGGCAAATGGCACTAGAACAACTGGTATCTGTATATAAAAAATTAACCTCAACCCTTTTTTCCATACATGAAAATAACTTGAAGGGTTCTATGAGCCTAAATAAGAAAGCCTAAAAGTATGAAACATTAAGAAGAAATTATAAGGGAAAATATTTATGAATTCAAAGTAGGCAAGAACTACCTAGGATACAAAAAACATGATGTATAAAAGAAAAAAATTGATAAGTGGGATTCCATAAAAATTTAGAGCTTTAAATGACATCGTTGAAATGAAAAGTAGTCCTTAAACAGACCATATTTACAATGCATATAACCTATGAGCAGAATATATAAAGAATTCTTAGAGCTCATTAATAGACAACCCAATTAAAATGTAGTTGTAAGAAGAGGATAAATAGCCAGTATAGCACAAGGAATGGTGTGCAACTCTAGAATCAGAAAAATACTAATCAGTACAATAATAAGTTTGAATTATACACTCATTAGGGAGATGAAGTTAAAAGGTTTAAAAGCCTTGTCATGACTTTTTCTTTTTGTTGGATTCTCCCCCTTTGCATTTAATTTGTCATGCCCAATGGATTCATTCTGCTGAGTTTCCTGGGGTTGTGATCCTCAATATCTGTTCCTAGGATATTGTGTAAAATTCTTTGGAGTGCTGGTTTGGTATTCACTAAGTTCCTAAGGTGCTCTTTGTCATGAAAGTATCTTATTTCTCTATCAATTTTGAAAGATAGTTTTGCAGGGTACATCAATCTGGGTTGGAGGCTGTTTTCTTTTAGGGCTTGAAATACATCACTCCAAGCTCTTCTTGCCTTGAGGGTTTGCACTGAGAAGTCTGCTGTGATTCTGATGGGCTTTCCTTTGTATGATTTGTTTTTTTTCTCTCACTGCTTGTAGAATTTTGTTCTTCTGTTGGATTTCTGGAATCCTAACTATTAAATGCTTATGTGTAGATTTTTTTGATTAAGGCTAGCTGGAGTCCTATATGCCTCCCTTATCTGTATGTCAAGTTCTTTTCCCCTCCTTGGGAAGTTTTCTGCCATCACTTCTGTGAACAGTTTTTTTATGTCATCTGCACTCTCTTTTCTTTCTTCATTGACTCCAATCAGTCTTATGTTATTCTTCTTTGCATCGTCTAGCAGCTGCTGGATTGATTTCTTATGTTCCCTTACAATTTTAAAGCAATTTTTCTTTTCCTCCTCACTAATTGCAATCTTATCTGTTATATGTGAAATTCTATCCTCACATTGGTTCATTCTGCAGCGCAGATTTTCGATAGAGTTTTTAATCTCTTAGAAATCTGTTTGTACCTGTTTTATGGATTCCATTTGTTTCCTATGTTGGGATTCCATCATATTCCTCAGATCCTGTATTTTTTTAATCTATGCCCTCTCTAGATCTATTAATCATGTCTTGCACCATGAGCAAAATCTTTGCTGTTACCTGAGTAATTATTTCTGATTTCATTTTTCCCAGATCCTCTTTTGTTGCCAGTTCAGAGAGTCCAGGTGGTTGAGTATCAGATTGTTCCATCTCTTTTCCCTTTGGGGTTGCTGTAAGTGATCTGGAAGTCTGTTTTTGAGGCTTGTTTATGTGTCTTCTCATTTCCAGGGTGGGGGTGCTTCTGGTGCCCAAGCCACTCACCTTCTCTGCCCTAGGGATGGCAGCAGGGGAGCTTCCTTCCAGGTTCTGGGATCAGCTCAGCTTCTCTGCCCTAGGAGCCTGAGATGGCAGTGGGGGAGCTTCCTTCCGGGTTCTGGGACCAGGTCACCTTCTCTGCCCTAGGAGCCTGGGATGGAGGTGGGGAGCTTCCTTAAGGTACATATTCTTTAAAATCTACTTATCATTAATTGATTAGGGAACTGACCTCAAAAATTGCAGGTTAGTCAATATGATTCCATTAAGCTACAATACCTCATATAATATAATTATGTAGTTTTCACCTTCATTTATTTTCTAACTTGCCAATTAACATGAATTTGTTAGTACTTTGCTTAGGAAATTTTAGGCCAAGTTTATCCTGAGAGTCAAAATAAAACCTGTATGTGTCATCTAATATTTTCACTCATTGATGGATATATTTATCTTTGTGATTTATAAAATCACTGAAGTATAAAATGAGAATTACTCAAAATAAGTATGTTTACATATTGCAAAGTATGAATTTCATAAGTTTAAGTCAGTTTTATAAATATATTTGTAAAACAACATAACTTTAAGATAAGCAGTTTACTTGAACTTGTGTAGATATTATTGAAACCAGAATAAGGCATAACATTCTTTAAAGTCTGATGAAAGTTTATCTTCATGAAAGCTTGTCTTCTAGCTCCTAGGAATAGAAGATACTTTCAAAACTTCTAGTATTTTCTTACTAAAATTATTGTTAGAACCCATGTCTTCCTATGCTATGAGTTTGTCATCATAAAGTAAGTAGATGGCAACTTAGAACATGGTAATTACTCTTTTCTTTGATGCTTCTCTGCATTTGATGACCAAAGAAGATCTAAAAATAATTACCAGAGTGACTCTTGAGCTTCATAGAAAAATAAAAAAATTAAGAAAGGAACTTCTAATATGCTTAGCATATCTTCTAATAGTCTTGAAATTTTGATATAAGTGTTTATTAAACAGGATACAGAGCCGATATTCTATTGGGTTCTTGGAAGAGGCTGATCAGGAATCTAGCAATAGGATTTATATTCTAAGTCAGGCATTGTGGACAAAGCATAAAAATCCATGGTAGGTATGACAGATTAAGAAATAAATTATATAATTTGTCAAAGTTTGTCTTGTATTCGATGCATCAAAGGATCACCAAACATACTAAATCATAGCCTACAGGGTTGGATCTAGCATCTGCATTTTTAACAAAATTAGGTAATTTTAATGCAAAAAAGTGTTTGCCTCATTTTTAAATAACGTAATAAGTATATATTTAACTTTATAAATATGACAGTGGAAACATTATATAATTTCAAGAGTTAAGGTAAAAGTATATAACCAAATATTTGTTCTTTATTAATCTATTCTTCACTGAATTAATCATAAATCTTTCACATTTATTCCATAGTTTCTATGGTACTCTCTCTTTAAGGGTCAACCCATAAATGAATCTGCAGCTTTCATAATATCCTGTAGAGACAATTTAGGAAGGTGGATTGAAAACTGCTTTATTTTTTAGCCTAGATGTTGTGTTTTGGAAGGTCACTGTGATTTTGCAGTGTATTTTCAAATTATAATTTCAAATAAAACAAATTGAACATGCTATGAGAATTATTTTTGATAAATAGAATTCTAATTCTGGAAGGAATCATTTGATCTAGACCTGCAGTTTTGCACATGAAGGCTGAAACTTGGGTATTGCTGTTTTCCAAATGCCTTAGAGCAAAGCAGTGCCGGAGATGGGATTTAGACATAAGTCTGAAACAGAAAAATTAAGTAGTGTAGGGAGTGTGGGATAAATCACACAATACAGTAGTTCACTGGAGGAAGAGGACTGGAGAGTCTGAGGTTACAAGGCAAAAAGATGCAGTGGTGGGAAGAGAGAGTAGGAGAGAGGATTTGGTAGCTCTAAACAAGAATACACTTGTATTTATTGAACTGGAAAGTCTATTGTAGACGGGCTGACAATAAGCCTATTTTAGATACTGATTACGCCTCTTCTCTTCAACCAGAGATGTGTCCAGGTAGAATAACATTATTATCCTGTAGACTTCCCTCCAAGCAATCATCCTATTGGTACTTGAAATTTTTCCTTGAATCTTTTTTATAGCTTTCTCAATGATTTATCTATTTTATTACTGTATTTATATCACCTTTTGCCTATATTATATTCTTGATTTCTGATCATGCCTCTAGCATGTAAGCATGCTTAATCTGCAATAAATTAAAATCTGTCAGTCTGCACTTTGATTTCTCTCCTTCTCTTCAGTTTCATAAGAGACCTCTGAACTCTTCCCATGTTACTGTAGGGACAGTTAGGGAGGAACAGGCAGTGCAGGGCATGACCTGGGTGGCAAGCATAATAGAGATAACTGCATGCTTCCCATGACACAGTGTATGGGAGGAGGCTGCCCTCTGTGAGACCTTTGCATACTTTTGCCATGTGCCTGCAGATCCTGTGAGTCTTGACTCACCCTAGAAACAAAGGCTAAGACCCTGATTGTACCAATCAATTAAATAGTTATTTTTAGAAAATCAGCTTACCCCTATTAATATGGGCAGGGCAAAGACACTACATTGAGAAGCTCATCTCCCGAGCTTCTCCCTGCCATGCATTTCACTGTTTGGGAGTCCTCGCTTCTGCCTTATTATTAATAACTCTCTGCTTCAGATTGTTTTTGTTTTCTGAGTGTCTTCTTCTGTGCTTGGGATGACCAGACTTCTCCGCACTTCGGGGAAGCCCCAGCTTTCCATTTTGGGAATTTTGTAGAGAAAGAACCTGAGAAGTGGGAGTCACATCACAGGAGAGCCCTAGGCCCCCAGTCCCCCTTGCTGACCTAATAGTGTTTACTCCCCAGATGCCAAACTACCTGATTCCTCCATGGGGTGTTGAGTGAGCGTGCATGAAGTGAATGCTGAAGAAAAGAGTTAGTTAATCATCTCAGTAACTTGTTATCACAACATATAAAATAATTATATTACTATACACAAAATATAGTTATTTTGTTCTGTGAAATAAAAGATAACTTAAATATTTCTCTCCTAAATAGCTGTGTTAGGAAAATATAGTGGTAAATATATATGACAAAAACAAAAAGAGACCTAAATTTTAACATTTTTTATTAATTATATTGGTAAATTTAAGGTATAGAATATAATGACACTCATCATTCGAAATTTGCACTTTACAGAATCCATCTTGGTTCTTATTTTTTCCCCATTGCCCTGCCCTCCCTTCAACCCCTCCACCTCTCTCTATCTACAAAGACTTTGTTTTTCTCATATTAGTTCCATTCCCTTCTTTCTTTTAATTGGGAAAAAATTTTGAGACAAAAAGAGAGACTTTTGAAGTTGTCCAAATAATAAATTCAATCTTAATAAGAGACCACATCTTCAGGAAATCTGAGTTTGGAAGAGAAGGGTGAGAGGGAAAACAGCTTTATTCTGAGAATCTGTATTTTAACTGAGAACTCACTGACTAAAAAAAGTTATTAAGACCTTTAGTATAGATTCTAAAATCAGTGCAATGATGTTTTATAAACAGGAAGTATTTCTTATCAAAAGGCACCATCAAACCCATTGTCTAATTAGCTGGACTGGCTAATAAGTCCCTTCTGAGAGAGGCACATGAGCCCATTTCAGAAAATTTTCTCACAGATCAGTTAAAGTTATAAATAATCTCTAGCCATCTATCACATTTTTCTCACCAAAGTTAAGTGCTGGAAATATTGGTTAGCCAGTTATCACTTCAGGAAATAATTTGTAACCTTTGCAAAGGAAAACTTGGTTGTGCAATGTAATCATCCTTCTAAGTAAAATATTTGTTCACTTTACAGACACAACCTTTCTCTGACATAAAAGTAATCACTTTTAGGTTTTTCCTTAGCCAAGGTTCAAGGTAAAGTCCTTTAAACTTTTTAAGGTGTTGTTTCTATTAAAGGCAATGACTTATTGTCACTCCAAAATTATTATTACATTTGAGTTAGTAGGAGTCAAACAAATGTCCAGATATAATATCTACATTTTAATAACTCAAACCTGCTATTAAGAAATCTTTATGTTTACCAGATTCTTATAGAGAATGTTATTGAATACCCCTATAGTGGGTCTCGATCTCCTGTGAAATGATATGATGCAAGCCGAGAAAGAGAAAGACAGAGAACAAAGACACACTTGAGAGAAGAAGCTGAGTCTTGGGTTGATCTAAACTGCTCTGGGCAGCAGAGACAAAAGGTACCAAGGACATCTTTATTCATTAGTACATGCCTGGGAAGGAGAAGGGGAGCTGGGAAGCCCTCAGGACACCTGCTGAGAGCAGTTCTCATAGGCAGAACTGTAAAAGGAGGCCACTAGAGTATTTTTGCTGAAGAGAACAAACAGTTAATTTAGAGGGGAAGAATTTAGTTGCAGTCAAGTTGATCTTGGCTGGAAGTGAACTTAGCCTTGCCTTGTTATGGACTAGGAGTTAAGTCTTGGCAGCAGGGATTAGCAAAGGAGCAATACTAGCCCAACTCTGCTATCTGACATGCCCATTTGAGTCACATAAATTTTGGTCGGACTTCTAAGATAATACAGCCAAATTATGGAACATAGGGGAAGTGCTACAGGACATTGGTCTGGGCAAAGAGTTTTAGGGTTAGAACTCCAAAAGAATGGGTAACAAAAATAAAAAATTGACAAATGAGATTAGGAAACTAAAAGGTTTTTGCATAGCAAAGAACATGATCAATAAAGTAAAGCAACATCCTGCAAGATAGTAGAAAAATTTGTAAAATGTGCATCTGACAAGAGTCTAAACAGAATATGCAAGAATCACAAAAACTCTATAGCAAAATATCTCAAGAAATTCTATTAAAAATGGGGAAAAGTATTGGATAGGTACTTCTCAAAATAAAACATAAAAATGGGCAACAGTATACATTCAAACATTTCCTTATCATCTGTAGTAGTCATATTAAAATTGCATTTAATTTTTAACTAATTATCTCAAGCCAAACAGTACCTTCAGACAAAAGCTCTTGTGTCTATGTCTCTTAATTCCCACAAGTCTCTGACTAAATTATTTCTTTATGTGTAAGGAAGCAGCATCTTTATCATCATCATTACCACTTTTCACATGTCTAACACATATTTGTGTGAAGCAGTAAGTTTTGGTAAAATGAATTGGGTTGTACTCCTTAAGATACAGCTGCTTTACCCTACCATAACTTTTATCTTATCAAATAGGATTAAACCCCAAATATATTAAACACTTAGTATATCTCAAATAATGTGTTAAAGATTTTGTGCATTACTTCTTTCAAGAAGTGTAGTGTAAAAGACAGTTTAGGTAGCTTATGAATAGGCAGCTAGCTAGAGAAAGGGCCTGAGATAGAGCTGGATAATCAGTCACCTTAATTAAAATTAAAGTGAGAATAGTCAGTAAAACTATGACTTTGATCAAGAAAGTCTTCAGGTAACATGAAATATAACCCCTCCCTACTAAGGCAGTTATAGCCTCTCCCTACTAAATTTCTGAGTTTTGAGAAATCTAAGAGTGCAAAAGAACACGTTTTTCTTTAAATCTCAGTTTCCTTTAAACTCTGCATGCTGTTGACTAGTTTAGACAGCTGGAGTTCTAATTGGTCATTTAAAACCCACAGAGCTACATGTAATAAGTGGTCACTGAACAAACAATTCCCATGTTCTACTTATCCATAAAAGTTCTAAACATAGGAGTACATGGAACCCCATTTTTCCACAACCCCTCTTGGGTACTCACAAGGAACTATTTTTATTCTTGCTTCTAATAAACATTTTTTTCATTAAGTTTATTGGCAGACTTTAGGTATACAATACAGTTACATTCATCATTGGGATCTTGTGCCTTTACATGATGTATCTTGGTTCTTATTTTTTCCCCATTCCCCTGCCCTCCCTTCAATCCCCTCCTCCCTTCCCTATTTACAAAGACTTTGTTTCCATTTTTTCATATTTTTTCTTTTCCCTTCTTTCCTTTCCCCTACCCTTCCCACTTCCCCTACTCCTTTAGACCTTTTCTTCCTATTTCACAATATCAATTATTCCTTTTTGATCCTTATTTATACTTTTAGTTTTTCACACCAGAGAAACTATTTGGTATTTACATATGTGTGTCCTATTTATTTCACTTAAGAGTATGGCATCAACGTGTATCCATTTAGCTATAAATGTCTTTAGTTTCTCCTTCTTTATAGCTGAGTAGTACTTCATTTTATAAAAAACCCCACATCTTCTTTATCCAGTCTCCAGTTTATTTGGCTGTTTCCAAGTGCAATAAACATTTTTTACACTTCATCGTTTTGTCCGTGATTTCATTCTTCAACTTTATGAGGCAAATAGCTTGGGTTGTGTGGAAAAAATTGTGGTATTAACACTTCCTTTTTTAGGACTGGGGACTGTGTACAGTGTACAGTAAGGTGGAAATCAGGTAAAAACACAAAATATTCACCTTAAAGGTAAAACTCTGAACTCCTACACTATAGTGTAGCATAGGTTAGATTTCTTTATTTTACAATAAAACATTTTTTCTTACCACCTTTCAAGTTTGAGAAGTCAATTGAAATGTTTCTTCACATTGTCAGCATTATCCAAATTAAAAAATGACATTTAAGAAGACTGTATGTGTCATGATTCAAATCTTTCTCTCAGTGACTGTGTAGCTAAAATAAAATCCAAAATGAGTTGGATTGTGAAATTGATAGAAATCTTAGTTGTCATACATCAAATCTGCTTTCAAATTTTTCTCTTCACAGAAAATTTGATTATTGTCTTTCATTTTAAAGTAATGTTAAAATATACAGTTAGATAAAATACATATAAAAATAAACATTATAGTAATGGATTCCATATATTGGAGATCCACATAAAATACATTCAATAAAAATGTTTTTCTAGTTAAAGTAAACAAATAAGCAATTTGTTATTAATTTAATATAAACATTATTAACTTGATGGTTATTAACCTAAGCATTATCGAAAAGCTATATAAGGGGATCATTGGAATGTTTTATAGGTGAATATACCATCTTTTTGTTTCCTTATTATTATAACCTTAGAGCCTAGTATAGTACCTGACATATTATAATCACTCAATAGATATTTGTGGAATAAATGAATGAAATAAATTTCTGTATTTTATCATAAAAAAATCCTACTTACAGTTTGAGTGAGAATGCTCTAATACTGAAGTGCTTGCACTAGTTTATAGGTATTTATCTTTCAATTTCAATATTTCCTTTGAGGAACAAAAATCTCTTCACCATATTGCCTCTGTAATCACTTTTGATATTACTACAAGTATTGATGTAAACCCTTGCCCTAAATAATTTTCAGGCAGTTGAAATAGGAATGAGATTTTTTTAAAAAAAGTTTTTAATGTTACAAATAGCAAAAGCAAAATATATTCAGTGCTTTAAGCCTCATTCTTTCATTCTTGAAGCTTCTTTTATCTCTTTATCAGCAGCTTCTCTCTGTGGACCCATTGCTCACAAATCTATGGCTAAAGATCAATTTTTCTGATACATTTCATACTCCACATAGCAGGCAGAAGGCATTCCCTTCTGATCCAGAAATCCCTCTCCTGGTCGCAGAAATTTTTATTACTCAAATTATCATCATTTTACATTATTTGGATAGCAGTGTTACCTAGTCCACGTTACACCAACTGATCTGTTGTTTGAAACTGCAATTATTACAAAATGTAATTATATGCATTTTACATCATTATTTACCTCCTCCCTCATTTTTACTCATTAAATAAATTATTAAAAATAAGCAAGAAATAAACAGAAGAGTAAAAAATCAATAATTCATAAATTTTATTTGCATAGTTTAAATTGATGGCAATGAAGTTAAAATTTTAAATTATATTTAAATGATAATTCATCTTAAATAATAGCTTGATCATTAGTGGGAAAACATTAAAGTAGCCTATAATGTCTATATTAGATTTTGCCTAGCTAATATTAACATCTATCACTGTTTTCTTACATGTAAACTCAGTAACAGCAGCTTAGCTAATTTCTCACAAGGCAGTTATTTTTGACAATGTAAAATTCATGCTCCATGGGGCACAGGACTATTCTTGTCATGGTCACTGAGTAATTCGTAGACTCTATAATGTCTGGCACATGGGAGAAAAGTGCTTCCCAAATAAATGAACGAGCTATTGAAGTCCTTAGAAGGCAGTCTCCAGGCATTTCACTTTGTTGTACAATTTCACTCTTTCAGAAAACATTCAAAGGTGGATTTTGTAAGTTTCTCCAAAGTCATTGAACTCTGCCTGGGACAGATTCCTAGATTTGTTTCTCTAAATTTCAATTTTCTTATCAATAAAATGATTAATTATGGCCTGAGATTTAGCTCAGTTGTGCTCCAGCTGCCTTGTAAGTGCAAGGTCCTGAGTTCGATCACAGGTACAAAAAAAAAAAAAAAGATTGATTATGGTATACCACAGAATATATTGTTTTAAAATTAAATGAAATAATCAATTTGTGAATTTCATTGTAACCTAGAAGGTAGAATTTTAGTATATTCAGCATGGCTGTTAGTTTTATAGGTATTATTTAACTTTTTTATGGGAATGCTTTTTTAAAATTTTTATTTTATTGGTACATTTTAGATATACAATATAATTACATTCATCATTGGAAGTCTGCACCTTTACATAATCTCTCTTGGTTATTAGTTTTCCCCCTTCCCTTGCCCTCCCTTCAACCTCTCCATCCCTCCCTATTTACAAAGACTTTGTTTTCATTTTTTCATTTTCTCATATTAATTCCATTCCCTTCTTTCCTTTCCTCTACCCCTCCCACTTCCCCTTCCCCTTTGCCCAAGGACTAAAAGGTATAGTAGATAATGTGAAATAGGTATTATTTAACTTGTGAACTCAGAAGGAGGTAGAATTGAATATCTGAATCTAGTGGTTCCTCTGTTAATAATAGTCATTGGCAATTCATTAAGTTCTTGAGCCCTCCAGAAACTAATATGTAACATGAGGAATTTGAAAAAGACAATTATGAAATACTCTGTGATACTTCAGGGCCTTAAAATGAAGCAAATTTCTTCTATTAATTTAATATTACAAGTTCTTTCATAGACCAATTTCAAGTATGAATTGAAAAGTTAATTGTCCTTTTCCATTCTTTTTCCAGACTCAGGAAAAATCAAGACCTTGAGGTTTTTTTTTCTTTCTTTAATCATGCATTGTAACATCACAACTAGCTATGTATGTAAACACAAAAGACTTTAGTTCAAACTTCAAATTATTTCATTTTTAGTTCAACTTAAATAGACTATTTTTTCTGATGCTGCTTCAGTCTTTCTCAGTGGGAAACCACAAAGTTTATATATTATTCATCCATTTAAAAACCTTGAGGAAAGACCCTGTGGATATTGTTCAGTAATTGGTCTCTAGATGCTGCAGGTAGGAAACTGTCTCAAAGTCCCAAGAACACAATTCCATCTGTTTTAACTAGTTGCATATGTTGGAAGCAATAGCAGGCTGCTTGCCCACATACTTACTCCTTTCCTTCAGTACCTAATTGTTTTGTATCAAAATGCAGCATGGTAAAATATATGTAAATGAGTACACTAGCATCTTGCAAACGTGGTAATTACTATACTATTTAATGAAAATACAGTATAACCAAATGTTCCAATCACACAACAGTGATATTAGCAGTTAAATGAACAGTAGTTTTATTTATTTATTTTTAAATTTTTTTATTTTTTTTATTTTTTATTTTTTTTTTAGTTTTAATTCTCTATAAAACATATTCCTGGTTGAATAGCAAGTAGAGTATGAGATAGTCATGAGACTTAATCCCAGTTTATACACTTAGAATTTCTACAGCAACAAAGAATGCACAAAATAATAGAAATTGAAATTAATGCAGTTATTAATTTCTAATGTCTTTCTTATGAAAGAGATTATCCTATTTGTTGCTCTGTGTATATATGGACAAATATAATATATATTCATAACTATGTAACTCCATCCATACATCTGCCTTATCTACCTATTCATGCAACCACTATACAAACAACATATGTAACGTACATATTTATGTATACAAAGGTATTAATTATTTTCAAATGAAGTAACAACTCCAAAATTCTAAAGTTTATATTTTCTTCAAATATTACTTATAATTACACTTTGTTTAGGTGTTTGTTAATTTGTGTGTGTGTGTGTGTGTGTGTGTGTGTGTGTTTGGATATGCTTTTATGACTTAGTAGTATTTTTAATCATTTGTGGGAACTATACTATTGAGGTGAGACAAGCGGATATTTTTCTCTGTATGAATTTTGAGAGAAAATTGTAGCAACACTGCCACTGAGATTCTTAATTAGAAAGGAAGAGAATGCATCCTGGAGAGTTAAGAGATGAGGAAACTATTGGATATAATAAGTTTTGCTTGAGTGTAAAGGTTGTGAGATGGCATTATGGCATTTCACAGCTTATTTTCAAGCTCTTTACTATCAATGTGATTCCATTAGTTTGAGTAGAGGAATGATAAGGGACTGTAAATGTTCAGAAATATCAGTCTTTCTAAGTCATATCATAAACGTACTATGTTGTGGAGTAGAGTCCTTCTTTTTGCCTTCCATCCACAGAGCTGGTAACCGCTTCCACAGAACTATCTTCACCTCAATTGTGGGATGTTTGCTTATTGGTTCTAATGGCTTTAAAATCTATCAGAAATTCTTTGACTTCCTATCAGAAGGTAGGGTCTATGTCCCCTCTCCTTAAATTAAATCCAAATTAGCTTGTGATTGCTCCAAGCAACAAAGTATAAGATATTGATGCTACTTAATTGCAGAGGTTAAAAAAATAAAGGGCATGTGGCTTTTTTTCTAGTTTCCTAGGGCAATTTACATGTGTATCCCTGAGCTGCCAAAGTGGATGTCTGACTACACTCATGTGCTCCAGCTAACACCCAGCAACTCTTGGATATATGTGTAAAAATATCTGTACATGAATTCAGCCTCCAATCATCGTCTACCCCCACTCTGACATAATTTTCCCAAATGAAGCCTCTTCCATCATGCAGCAGAGAAAAGCTCTCCCTATTGAGGCCTGTCTGAATTCCTGATCCATAAAACCCAGGAATATAACAAAATAATGTACAGGGTGGCTCCTCATGTAAGAGTAGTAGACAGAATGTATCTCAGTCTTTGTTTTAATGAGATGTGTATTTTTTGTCTCTGAGAAGATAAAATGAGTCCATTTGCTAAAGTAATTCCTGCAATATGTGAGTGAGATAGATACATTAAGGAGGTTTCTTCTGCCTTTCCTTCTGTACCTCTACCTGTAGTTTTTAGATTCCAAATGCACATTCTCATGAAAACTTTGAGAATAAAACAATGTTTTTCTATAGCACTCGAAATAGTACTTAAGGGTTAGAATTTGGTGATACTCAAAGACCAAATGCACACACATGATAGTTTGTTCTGTTTGTTCTCTCTTATATGTTTTCAAATCATTCTATGGGAACAACTAATTCTCCTAAGACTTAGGATGAGAGTAGTATGATCACATAGGGCTGAGATATGAACACTTCCAGGTAACTGTGATCTTATATATAATCGTTATATTTGTTACTTGTGGCTTTCATCTTCAATTTCTTTTATTAAAATTGTACTTACTTATGAGGTACACTGTGATTATATAATGCATGTATACAAAGCATAATGATCAAATCAGGGTAATCAGCATTTCTACCTCCTTAAACATTTATCATTTCTCTATGTTGAATACTTCCAAATTCCTCTTTTCAAGTACTTTACAGAATATATAATAAAATTTTATAAATTATAATCACCTTGCTGTGTGGTGGAGTACTAGAACCTTCTCCTGTCTAATTACTGTATATTTTGTTACCCATTATCTAATCTCTTTCTATCTGCTTTCCTTCCTACCCTTCCTAGCCTTTAGGGACTACTATTTTATTTTCTATTTTGAAATCAACTTTTTAATATAATGACTAATATTACATTTATTCTTTATTCACTGGGGAATGAGCTGTCACAAAGCAGGTCAATGCAAAAGAAAAGTGTGAAGAACTTTATTCATTTCCATTATTCCATTTGCATTTATTGTTGTTTTTTTCCCCTAGGTACATGAATCATTTCAAGTACTCCTGACCTTTTATCTGAGAATTTATTACTCATCCCAGACTCAACTTCTCAGGTTTTCAGTTGGACTTTGCTTCTCAGTATGGAGTGTCAGATTTTCAGTAAATTAGAAATACATCAATGAGATTATATACATTTTTGAATATTTATAGAAATAGATGTTTTTTACATTTTGTCAATCTATGGAGAAACTTGCATTTGAATGGATTGTTTTAGACAACTTGAAACAAGTATTTTTTTCTGGACTGGGGTATTCTGTTTACACATCCACCTCTTGAATTTAAGAAAGTTCAGTCTACTTGGCTAAATGTACAATTGTTTTTGAAAGGAAACATTGAGCCATCTGCTTTTTATGCATAAGATCATCTCAGCAGGTCCTTACCAAGAAGGCAGAAAGATACTATTAAAGGAAAGATTATGCACAACAGAGGAAACATGGGTAGAGTACTTAAGCTGTTTTGAATACAAAATCAGTCTAGCAGATAGGAAAAGAAACTCAGGCTTGTCTACAAGCTCATCATAATGGCGATCTAGGCTGAAACTGGAGGCAATCTTGTGTTTATACAATGACAGGGTCTGAAGATACTGGCATTTATGAACATCTCTAATGTCCTGTCTTATCCTAACACTTAGGACAGAAAAATTGGTAGTGATTTGAAAGAACTTGGAAAAATGATGTGGAGGAGTGATATCAGTGTGACTTCTGCATTTCATATTTATACCTAATCACATCTTATCCAATATTTCCCACATATTTTCTTTTTCTAGGAATCTTAATAAATTATCTGAGGGCTAAGAAGAGATTCCAATAGCTCTTCCTTGATTATTCCATCTCTTAATTCTTAGGTTCCCTGTTTTCTATCGTCTTCAAGTCAATCATTTTGTGTGCTGACCTATACAAATGGAACAAAGTGATTGTACATATTAGCTAATTTTCCCATTGTTGTTAGGAGCCTTTTCTCTATTTCCCACAAACCAAAGTAAAGCACAGAAAACATACTAAAATATTTCAGCCTGTACAAGACTGAAGTCTCCAGAGAAACACATATCTTCACTGTTTTAAAGTGAGCAATTCAGATCCTGCTTGGTACTTAGTAAGTGTTGCAAAACATTTATTTAAAAATTGAAATTAACCCTAGTCAACAGTGATAAACTAGAGGATTGACGAGCCTCCATAGATATTTTTCTATGTTCTTCACATGGGAATTAGCCTGTTGTGCAGTAGACACACTAACATAGGCCTTCGGTCAATACCACTTTTTGTTTAAAAACATTTCTTTACTACATAAAAACATTTAGAAGGAATTCTGACATGATTTAAAAAAGTATACAGTTTCAAGATATAAAGAAAAAAATGTTAATATTGAACAATGTCCCAGGACATACTGGTTTTGCCAATTTTCCTTTGGGGGACACATTTTACCATTAATGTCAACTTATTTATCACAGAAGGTAAACTATATTTTTCCTAGTAGTTAATTTTCACAGATATTGCAGTAATGTAATAAATATTTGATCAAATAATCAAAATTGCTTTGCAATTGAGGAATAATTTGTGGGATAAACCTCTGAGTAGATCACTCAGTAGTTTTGAGACCCTTTTGTTCAAAAATACATGTTACATTTTACCAGGTACACATGTACATTTAGGTCTAAAACATATTGTCACCCCAAAGGCTTATATGTTCAAGGGCTTTTGGAAGGTGATTGGCTTGTGGTGGGTGCTAAGCTCATCAGTAGATTAGTCCATTGATGGAATTAATATCTGAATGCGCTGTTAGAAGGTGGGGCCTGCATGGAGTAAATGGGTCACTGGAAATTCATCTTTGAAGGGTGTATCCATTCTCATACCCTTCACCCTCTCTGGCTCTTTATCTCTTTCTTTGATTCCTGGCTGCAGTGAGTTGAGCTGTTTCCATCTGCCAGACCTTTCTGCTATGATGTTTTTGTCTTGGAACTAGCCAATTATGGACTGAAACTTCTGAAACTATGAGCCAAAATAAACGTTTTCTTTTCTAAGATAAACATGTCAGGCGTTTGGTCTCAACAATGAAAAGTTTGCATATATACATTCAGATGTTTGTTCAAATAATACTAAGGAACATTATGTAAAGTGCACTTTTATTTTACCCTAGTATTTAATTTTTTTAAAAGGCTGATCATAAATCACAAAGTTAACTGATGATTATGACCCACAATTTTTAAAACACTCTTCTTTTTTATTTTTGTACTTTAAATATTGCAAAAACACTAGCTGTTAAAGAGAGTGAGCATGAAGTACGAATTACCAAAAATAAAACAAAATGGATGGGGAGGGTAGGTGTGATGCAACAACCCGAAGTTATGTTACTGTTTTAAATAGAGCAAATTATATTTCCTATTTTCTATATTTCCACTCTATGTATTCTGTTAAGTAAAAATATCAGTGAAATAAAATCAATTCCATATCTTTTCCAGTTACACAATTTTCATATTAAAATTCAGATTCTTTTTATAGCAGCAATTAATTTTAAAGATAATTTCATTAATGAAACAACTTTTAAGAAAGACTATCAATAAAATTTTATATGAAAAAATCTGTAAAGTATAATTATACTTTTCCTACAAAACAAGATATTACTGAATTTTATTTCTAATTGTGTCACTAAGTTAAAAAGAAAAGAAAATATATGCCTCTGTTTCATTCAGTGTAAACTGAGAATAATAATCCTTACCATTTTTTAAAAAGGGATAACATATTCAATCTCACTCATTAGAGAAAGCTTTACTAGAAATGTTTGCTTCTTTGTATGGTGCACTTAATAAGATGCTATTGCTACTGACATTTCAACAACCCATTCTAGGTAACATAAAATCAATTCTGAGTCACCTTCTCATCACTGTCAATTACTCAGCAATGTTGGAAAAATCACTAAATAATAATCAACCAGTGTTTCTAAGTAGTGTTTTCGGTCAATAGCACACCATTAATCATTCTCTAAATACACTTCCTGTTCCACTCTTACCTTTACTATCATTTCAAATAGGTACTGTTTATCTCAGAAAAATAGATCACAACCAAATAATTAGATTACATTATCCTAAAATCTAGGCACTAGTTTTTGTCAAAATGAAGGCAAATACTTTTGGGCCTAATGTATGAAGTATGAGTATTTCTAATCCTATGAAAGGCTATCTAAAATCTTCCGGACAATATATCACAAATCAATCACAACTGTGTATTAAATTAAACAATATGAAAAAAGAAAGTTTTACAAAACAAGAGATGTGCTTTCCTCTTTTGTACTCTAAATGAGTATATTTTCTCAGGGTTATCATTGAAATAATTTTCATCTTTTTTCTTCCTCAGGGTAAACCTCTATACCTAGGACTAATCTTTGCCTTCTGAACTCTAAATTTATATTGTTTACTGTCCTTTGAGATGTTCAGTTAAGAATTCTGCTGTCCCTTACATTATCTATATCTTCATATTCTAATTAATTGATTTTATTTACTCTTTTAGTCTCAAAAGCTCATTTCTTCTAAGATCTCACTTTCATTTGATGTATCCCCACATTGCTTATTGCACATGGTAGATTTCATTTCTTTCTGTCTTTCCACTCTTTTTCTCAAATGCCAAGTATTTCTCACATCTTTCTTTGCCTTTTCAGTCACTGAACTTATCTGCTCAAGACCTTACATCCTTTAACAATTAAACCCTGACTCTATTCCACATTTCTTGGACTGCACTTCTGTTATTTTTCAGTTTTTGTCAATGCATATATTTCTGTCCCATGGGTTTTTCTATCAAGAAGTGAAAGTCATTGTTTGGGAAAAATTTCCAACTGCTCATTTATAATTTACTGAATTGCAAAGGCTTCCACAAAGGCCCATTTATGGTGGACTCTATATATCAGCTCATATTTTCTTTCCACTATTGTTTTACTGTATTCCCAAGTTAGATTATATACCAGTCTTCTATTGCCAATTCTTGCATTCCTCCTGATTTTATTTTAATGTATCTATGTTTTGGAAAATCATAACCCATTCATGAAATTTTAGCTCTCCTTCAAAAACTATTTCATGAAGTGTCTCCAGATCCCTACACTTATCTCTCTTTTTAAAACCATCCCTAGTGGCTTGAAGAATATAAACTTGAAGGAGTACACCATGAATTTTGCAATTCCTTTGAATCTAAGACAATATTTAATTAGTAAATCCCTACATAACAGTTTGTATGAAAGTGGTGCATTATCCACATGCATAAATATTTGTCATTTCTTTTCTTATTAATTTTATTGGTACATTTTAGGTATTCAATATAATGACATTTATCATTGGAAATTTGCACCTTTACATAATCTCTCTTGGTTATTATTTTTCCCCATTCCCCTGCCCTCTCTTCAACCCCTCCATCCCTCCCTATTTACAAAGACTTTGTTTCCATTTTTTCATTTCCTCATATTAATTCCATTCCCTTCTTTTCTTTCCCCTACCTCTCCCACTTCCCCTTCCCCTTTGCCCCCTTTCTTCCTATTTTGCATTATCTATTATACGTTTTAGTCCTATTTACACATCACTTCCCAATTACATTCTGAAATGTTTTAAATATATTAACTAATTTAATCCTCACAACTACCTCATGAGACAGTACAGGAATCTCTATTTTACAAGGGAGGAAAGTTTGTAATAGAAATTATAAATAAAAATGGAAATGATCTCTTCAGACCTTTATAAATACATCTTTCAATTAGTGTTTACTGAATAAATTTTATTCTGGGTACTTTGCAGACACTTAAAATACCATAATGAACAAAATGGACAATACCTTTCATGAAGCTTACATATTTTTTTTTTTTTGGTACTGGGAATTGAACTTGGGACCTTGTGCTTGCAAGGCAGGTGGCAGAACCACTGAGCTAAATCCCCAGCAATTTTGACAGGAAAGATGAACAATAAAAGCATGATCAGATGAATAAGTGTAACTCATAAAATGTCAAACTATCATATGTTGAGGACATTCAAATGATCAAAAAGTCTAAAATTTAAATCTTAAGTGTCAAGAATTTAATGTATATAATTTGAGGGTATTTTTCTGTATCTTGTACAATCTTTTTTGTCTTGTCCTACTTTCCCGAAGGTAGATAAATGCATTCAAGTCTTTGCTAAACATCTTCTTTGTATTACTACACCCTGCAATATGATGTTGTTACTCTTCCCATCTATTTGTGGAGCGTATTTTCCCATCTTTGTACCTAAATTGAATTGTAACTTGTTTTGGCCAACGGCAAGGAAAAAACATCAATGTGCTAGTTACAAGAGTCTAGGCTAAAATGCATCATGTGCTTAAATTCTTCCTCATGCACCTCTTCTTAGGTGAGGTGCTGGAGGAGATGAGAATGTATGGGCTAATGTGCCGATATAATGCAAAGCCAACCTGGGCTCCAGCTAGCCACTCTCCTGGAATATGAAAGAATCAGCTACACTAGCAAACTGCATTCCTGACCCCCATCTGACAAGAGATAGAAGAGTGAACCAAGTGAAAAGCAGAAATGTTGGCTGACTAACCAAAAATACTCAAAAATTGCATACATATTGTTATAAGCCCCTGGGCTTTGACATGATTAATTATACAACAGCTGCTAACTAATACTCCCTATAAAATCACTAGTGATTTAAGACATGGCTTCCGTTTTACTTACCTGTGTTTATTTGTGTAATCCCTAGCACATTGCCTTTTACTTAGTAAATAATATCTCAATTGATTTTAGCTATTAAACAATTTGGCTACATGTTTAATAAAAAGCTTTATAAAAAACACTGTCTTTCAGACTCAAGAAGTCAGAGTCTATTAGTTAGAGAGGCCACTAAGGAGGCCATGAGGAATGATTAAATAAGTTAATCAGCAATTCTCTGCCCAGGATGGTCAGCAGATAATGAAAGTGAGCACCTTGCTACGAATTCCTTTCTCTAGTGCATGTACTTCTGATAAAAGACTCAGTAAAACAATATTTACAGATCGAATAGTTTTATGAAACTTTATGGAGCTTGATACCTACAACAAAATCCTACTTGTTTATAAAAGGTATATAAATACTTCATAACTGAACTCTAATAATATTTAAATTTCTTAGCTGCATTTTATTCAAGTGAGTTATACAATGAACACATGTAGAAGTGAGGAAAGCTTATTCTAAGGGCATCTGTCTCTTGTCTGATGGACTCCACAGGTAGGTGTTCTTTGCGTGAAGACCATGCTGCTACCCAACAGGTAGCCATTAACCTTCAGGTCATTATCTTTTGGCCTAGAACAAGAAGTCATAGAAATAGAAATAGACCTTTGTTTCCACTGAGACTGTGCATGTTTTCCTTTTCTTTACTGCCTATTCTCTTTCTAGGATAGAAAGTTTGATCAGAAAAACCATCTCTGATTTCTTACATTGGTGAAAAGCTCAAATGTCCCTCCTTTTACATACAATTGACTTTTATTTTATTTAAAAAAATTATCTATCTATCTATCTATCTATCTATCTATCTATCTATCTATTTATTTATTTATTTTTGGTACCGGGCATCAAACTCGGGGCCTTGCACTTGCGAGGCTGGGGGCCGAACCACTGAGCTAAATCTCCAGCCCCATACAATTGATTTTTAGAGAGACTCAGTTTACAACAAATGTCCACATTGAAGTTAATAAAAGAATAGTAAACTCTCTTGTTTTCCTAGATGGTGAAAAAGAAATGAAAGTGTGGAATCTGGCCTTTCCTGAAGTCTGCTTCTCTGGAAGCAGACAGAGTTGAGCAATAAGGAAGGAGGGACGACACTAACCAATTATTTATTCTTTCACTATTTTCCAAGTTATGTTGCTTCTGTGTGACTTTACAAATCAAGGAGAATAACCAAATTCAATTACCTCAAAATTATCTCCTACAAATTCCTTTCTGATATTATCCTAGAATTTGTTTTCTCTTTTACTTTTTATATATAGGCAGGTCTCCCAATGTTAGCCTCCTACTTTGCCTTACTTTATGTAATATTCTTTGGAATTTTCTTTTTCTGCCTTTTCTGTTTGACACACACACATTCTTTCAAGTCTCTTAAGCCATGTTTATATTTTATCCACATAGTTAAAAGGAATGACATAACATTATTTTATAAATATTAAACAACAGATATTTTAATATTTGGGACTTAATGCCTTGCCACTCAGGTCATACAGCAGTATTTTCATATTTTCTCCTAATGGGAAGTCTAAGCACACATTTGCTCCTTGGGTGACCATCTCAAATACCAATCTAGTTTTTGCTTTAAGGCATCAATTTCGGGGTGAGTTGTTCATCTATCCATTTGAGATATACAGGACACTACCATGCTGCTTGGTCATGATGACCAGGATATTTAGAAGTGACAAAAACATCTTATGGGGTGTTTTAGAAATGAATTTATCAGTACATGTAAAGAAGTTTCTTTCTAACATAGATGGCTTCCAGCTTGGACTACAGATCACATATATATTTTTGAACATTTATGTATATTCTATGGGCCAAATATTTATGCTTCTCTCAAAAAACCTCTGTTCTCCAATGTAGTATCAGAAAATGAGCCCTTTTGGAGGTGGTTGGGTCCTGAAGGTGGAGCTCTCATGAACAGGATTAATGTCTTTATCAAACACTTTCATGGGGCTTTCTGGTTCCTTCCTCCATGTGAGGCCACAGAAGAAAAATAGCATCTGTGAACCAGATAGTAGACCTTTACCAGGGGACTCTGTCAGCTTCTTGATCTGAAACTTCCCAGGCTTTGGAACAGTAAGAAACATCTATTGTGTGTAAGCTACCCAGTTTGTGGCATTCTGATATAACAGCTAAAATGGACTAAGTATATTCTATGCTGAATTCCCAATTATACCTCACATTGAAGAGATGCAGCCTATGGACCGACTGCTGTTGCAAAGCTGTCCTTGCAACTCTTAATACGGCAGTTATATCTTTAATTCATTGAAAACTCTTCATAGTGTCTGGGTGCAAATAAACTTCACAAAAGAAAAATTGATATTAAAGTATATTTTTACAAAACAATCTGTTTATGAAATAACCACAAGATTTACTTGAGCACATTACCCAAAAGCTTTAAACATAACCTAATCTGAGTACATCTTTGTTCAGAGCCAACTCAACTTTCATTTTTGCTAATGGCTGACTGTGTTCTAAATATACAGGGGATCTGAAATTCTAAATCCAAGGTTATATTAGATTTTAAAAAATCCTCATGAAACAAATTACTAAGAATGTATAAATATATTTCTGTTTTCAAGTTGAAAATGCAGAATATATAAACTTTACACACTATAGTTTATGAACTTCTGGAAAAATGCCTGCCTGTTTGCCTCTTTGGATGTCCAGGACTGCATCTGTCAACTGAAATATTAATGCTTTTATGTTGTCACACCTGTGTCTTACTGAACTACTTCACCTGAGAAATTAAAACTTTAAATGTAGGAGGGAATGATGAGATAATTTTTATGATCTGATCATATCTTAAAGAATGTCTAAGTCATAATACATAAGGAAATTAAACTTTTTTCACTGAAAAATTTTGAAGAAGATAAACATTATGGAAAAGTGGCTTTGTGGACATTTTGATTTTACAAATACAAACAACAAAAATACAGTAAGGACAAATAAGCAATTTTGTAGGTGTGCAGAGAGATGTGACACATTCTTATTACTAATAAATCACAACATTTCCACATTTTGATTTAACCGTTCCTCTTTTTTGCCCTTCACCAACTGGAGAATGAAGGAAATCAATAAATCAGATTGCACTAAGCACCTCATACAATTTTTTAGCAGTTGGGGGCACAGCTATCCAATTATGATTTGAGATTTGCTGAACATTTATTACAATTTTTCCAATTTATTCAGAGGGAACTTTTGGAGGCTCATTTGGTAGAGGCAATAAGTAGTGCATTAATGTAAATCAATATTGATTTGCTGTGAACTGCAATAAGGAATACAGCCACAGAGCAGAATAACTGCCTTTTTATTTTTCATTTAATAGCAGAAAAATGACCTAAGGGAAGAATTCATTCATTTCATGAAAATCAAGGGGATAATATAAACCAAAAACCCTATATGAAAAATTCTACAACTGTTACTTTCCTTTGTCAGTAGTTATTTTCACAACAGTGTCATAAAAGTAGGCAAGTATAAACTTGTAGAAATGTCAATATCTTATAACACTCTACTCTTCTATATGAACCAATATTATTAATATTGATACAAATGTCCTGTGATGTAGACATAACTGATTACAAGTCCTTCACTTAACAAATGTTTTCTGTGCACTTAGTAGATACCAGGCTCTGGGCATATAGTGAGATATCAATGGACAAATAATTCAGGAGAAAGAAGTTAATAATTACATTGTTGTGGTGAAAATGCAGCATTCAGCAGGCAACTGGGATAGAGGATGAGGCAGAGATAGGATTGGAGAGGCAGTTTGCAGTATTCAATAGGGTGCCCAGTGAAGGCCTTATGCAGTCTGTGAAATCTGAATGAATATTTTTTTTTAATATTCTTTTATTGGTACATTTTAGGTGTACAATATAATGACATTTATCATTGGAAATTTGCACCTTTACATAATCTCTCTTGGTTCTTATTTTTCCCCCTTCCCCCGCCCTCCCTTCAACCCTTCCATCCCTACCTATGTACAAAGACTTTGTTTCCATTTTGTCAATTTCTCATATTAATTCCATTCCCTTCTTTCCTTTCCCCTACCCCTCCCACTTCCCCTTCCCCTTTGCCCCTTTTCTTCCTGTTTCACATTATTTATTATACCTTTTAGTCCTTATTTACACTTTCAGTTTCTCACACTAGAGAAACTATTTGGTGTTTACATATGTGTGTCCTGTTTATTTCACTTAAGAGTATGACCTCAATGTGCATCCATTTAGCTATAAATGTCCCTAATTTCTCATTTTTGATGGCTGAGTAGTACTCCATTTTATAAAAAACCCCACATTTTCTTATCCAGTCTCTAGTTGATGAGCATTGGGCTGCTTTCAAGTTTTAGCTATTATAAATTGTGCTGCTATGAACATGGGCATACATATACCACTGTGGTATGATTCTTTTAATTCTTTGGGGAAGATACCCAGCAGGGGAATAGCTGGGTCAAATGGGACATCCAGTCCTAGTTCTTTGAGGTATCTCCATACTGATTTCCACAGTGGTTGCACCAGTCTACACTCTCACCAAAAATGGAAGATTCCTTTCTCCCAACAGCCCTGCCAGCATTTGTTATTGATTGATTTCAGATAGCAGCCATTCTTTCTGGAGTGAGCTGAAATCTCAGCATTGTTTGCATTTGCATCTCTCAAATGACCAATGATGTTGAACACTTTTTCATATGTTTATTTGCTATTTCTATTTCTTTGTCTGAGAAATGTCTATTCATTTCAGATGCTCATTTTTGGATTGGGTCTTTAAATTTGGGAGGTCTGTTGAAACTATACTACAAAGCTACTGTGATAAAAACAGCATGATACTGGCACAGAAACAGACCTGAGGACCAGTGGGACAGATTAGAAGATGCTGAAACAACTCCAGACATACTCAGCCATCTCCTCCTTGATAAAGGAGCCAAGCACCCTCACTGGGGGAAAGATAGCCTCTTTAATAAATGGTACTGGAAATATTGGGTTTCAACTTGCCAAAGATTAAAACTAGACCTATATCTCTTACCATGCGCTAAACTAAAACTGAAATGGATTAAGTATCTAAATATTAAAATAGAAACACTGAATCACCTGGAACAGAGATTAGGTAGAATTCTTCAAGACATTGGTGTAGGAAAAGATTTTATGAACAAAACCTCAGTTGCCCATGAACTAGCACAAACAATCAACAAGTGGGATCTCTTCTTATTAAAAAGCTTTTGCACAGCAAGAGAAACCACCAACAGTGTGAAGAGACAGCCCACAATGTGAGAAAAAATCTTCACCTGCTGTTCCTCAGACACTCCTTGGTTTATGGGAGCAAATTCTAATATCTGCCTCTGTCATTACATGGCCATCTTCTCTGTGTCTGTGAGTTCATATAGCAAGCTCCTCTCTGTGTCCAAATTGCTTTTTTTTTCATGGGCCTTACAGGGGAATATACTGTACTACAGTATGATCTTTCTTAATTAATTACTGTCACACTGCAAACACACTATGTTCAAATAAGGTCAGTATGTGGTGTTAGTTTAAACTAAAACAACTATGGAGGGACACAATTCAGTCTACAATGCCACCCAAGGTCAGTTTCTTTTTTCTATAAAATGTTTTAAATAATGTTTGCCTCATGGCTTTTTAAAAATTAATTTTATAAATGGATACATGAAAACATAAAAATTATACACAGGGTATGCATATATTATATAATGTTTAAATCAACTAAAATATATACATCCAAGATTTATCATTTATTTATGATTAAAGTTTTCAAATTACCTCTATAGTTTTGAAACATAGAGTACATTATCATTATTTCTGGTCTCTACAACTTCTTACTTCTATGTAGCTGGCTATGCCATACTCACTGACAAACGTTTGCTCCTGCCCTCTTTCCCCAGCCTCTGCTTACCACCACTGCACTCTCACTTATATCTATGTTCCACATAGGAACGAGATCATGTGGTAACTCTTTTTCTGTGCCTGCATTATTTCACTTAACATAATGATCTCCTGTTCCATTCTTTTTGTTGTAAATGTTAGAATTTCATTCTTTACAAAGAGGGATAGTATTCCATTGTGCACATATAGCACATTTTTTTATCCATTCATCCATTAATGGACACTTAGGTTTCTTCCATTTCTTTGCTGTTGTGAATAACACTTGCATGAACTTGGAAGTGCAGATGTCTCTTTAACATACCAATTTCATTTCCTTTGGATATATGCCCAGTAATGAGATGCTAGATTTTACTGTAGTTTTATTTCAAGTTTTTAAAGGTCTTCTATACTGCTTTCCTTTTCAGGTGTACTAATTTCCATTCCCACCAGCAGTGCACACAGTAGTGCATGTTCTTGTTGCTCCACATCCTTACCAACTCTTGCTACCTGTTGTCTTTTCGCTAATAGCCATTGTTATTGGAATGGGGTGATATTTCATTGTAGTTTTGATTTGTAGTTCCCTGATAATTAGTGTTATTGACCATTTTCTTCACATACTTGTCAGTTATTTGTGCCTCTTATTTTAAGAAATGTTTAATTATATATATTCCCTATTTTTAAAATAAGATTGCTTTTTGTGTTATTGAGTTGTTTGATTTCTTTACCTATTTTGGATATTAAAACTTTGTCACATGTAGTTTGCAAACTTTTCTCCCCTTCTGAAGATGATTCTTCACTCTGATGATTGTTTCTTTTATGTGGAGAAATGCAGAAATGTTTTAGTTTCCTATAATCCCATTCATCGTGTTTGCTTTTGATGTAAGTGTTCTTGGGTCTTATCCAAAAAATCCTGTTCATTTTCATGTTCACAAGCATTTCTAGTATTTTTTTCTGGTTATTTCATAGTTTCAGATTTTACATATAAGTTGTTAATCTATTTTGAATTGATTTTTGAAGTGGATGCGAGATAGGGGTCCGGTTTTATTCTTTCGCATGTGGATACTCATTTTTCCAGCACCATTTATTGAAAAGACTATCCTTTTGTCAATATGTTACCTTAATATTTTCATTGAAAATCCATTGTTTGTAGATGTATTGGTTTACTTTTTTGCTTTCTACTTTGTCCATTGGTTTAAGGGCCTACTTTTATGCTAATATTTTGAGTACTATAGCATGATATTTTAATGTCAAATAGTGTAATGCTTGCTGCATTAAATATTCTTTTTACTCAAGATTGCTTTGGAATTTGAAGTTGTGTGTATGTGTGTGTTTCCATAGAAACTTTATGATTGTTTTACCTAGTTTTATGAAGAACATAATTGATATTTTGATAGAGAGTGCACTGAATTTGTAGACTGCTTGGGTAATATGAACATTTTAACAATATTGATTCTTCCAATCCATGAACATGGAGGATATTCCATTGTTTTGTGTGTTTTCTTCAATTTCTTTCATCAATGTTTTATAGTTTTCATTGTAAAGTTTCACCTCTTTAATTAAATGTATCCTACAATTTTTTACAACTATTCAAATAAATGTGATTGCTTTCTTGATTTCTATTTCAAATAGTTTGCTATTGATGTATACAAATGTTACTGATTTTTATAGGTTAATTTTGTATCTTCTACCTTTGCCAAATTCAATTATTTGTCCTAGTAGTTTTGTTTTGTTTTGGTAAAGCCATTGAGTTCTCTATGCATAATACCGCATCAGTGACAATTTATTTCCTCTCTTCCAATTTGAATGTCATTTAGTTCTTTCCTCTGCCTGAATGCCCTAGCTAGGACTTTCTGTATCATTGAATAAAAAAAGTGAAGGTAGGCATCCTTGACATGTTCCAGATTTAAGAGCGAAGGATTTCAGTTCTGCCCCATTCAGTATATTAGCTATTGGGTTATTATATATGAACTTTATTATACTCACATATGTTCTTTCTATACCTAACTTGTTCAACATTTTTCTCATTGTAGGGTGTTGAATTTTATAAAATGCTATTTATTTATTTATTTATTACATCTGTTAGGATGATTATCTGGTTTTTGTCCTTTATTCTCTTGCTGTGGTATATTGTGTTTATTGACTTGTATATGTTAAACTATACTTTCATCTCTAAGATGAATCCTACTTGACCATTATGAATTATTTTATAGCTGCTTTTGGGTTCAGTTTGCTAGTAGTCTACTAAGGAGTTTTGCATCTATGTTCATCAAAGATATTGGGCCATAGATTTCCTTCCTTCCTTCCTTCCTTCCTTCCTTCCTTCCTTCCTTCCTCTCTTTCTCTCTTTCTCTCTTCAGAACTTGGACACAGAACCCAGGGCTTTTCACTGAGCTGCATACCCAGCCCTATTTTTTTAATCTTTTATTTTTATCTAGGGTCTCACTATATCACTAAGTTGCCCAGGCTGAGCTAAAACTTGTGATCCTCCTGTATCAGTCTCCCAAAGTGCTGGGATTACAGGCATGCATGACCAATCCTGGTGTTATGGTTTATATCTAAATGTCTTCCCAAACTTGCTATGCTCAGAGGTGGGGCTTGTGGAAAGTGAATGGACCATCGGGACACCATAGTTGACTGGCTGTTATGGGGTAGTGCCTGGTCAAGGAAGGCAAGCTCCTTGGGACATGACCAGAAGTGTGTATCTCCCTTCCGGCTCTTATCTTCACTCTGTTTCCTGGCCACCTGATGTGGACAGCTCCCTTCTTCCCAGACCCTTCGGCATGCCATTTCTGTGTTTAAATCTGCCAAACACAGACTGTAACTTCTGAGCTATGAGGGGGAAATAAAGATCTCCCCCTTTAAATTGTTGGCATGAGGTATTGACTGAGACACCTGGCTTCCTAAATTCTCTTGGATTCTATTTGCATGGAATAGTTTATTTCATGTGTGACTATGTCTGTCTATAGCAGTGAACTGAGTTTCTGGTACACAACACATAATTAGGACTTGTAATTTTATCCATTCAGTCACTGTATGTCTTTTATTTGAACAATTTAATCTGTTGCATTTAAGGTGTCTATTGATAGATAAGATCATGTTATAATCACTATGTATTTGTTTTGAATTTTTTTCTATTTTTTTGTACTTCCCTACCATCTTCTTAAGTAGTTAAGGTATTTCCTCTACTGGTATGTTTTGATGTCTTACTTATTTTGATTTATCTATTATAGATGTTTGCTTTGTCTGAGAGTGTTTTAATGGGAATTACTGTTTAAGTGTAAGTTTGGGAGTAAAAATTTTCTACTCCTATCATCCACCTGAAAAATGAAGATAATAATAGTTCCCATCAAATATTACTTGCAGTAGAAATAAACTAGGAAACCCCTAAAGAACATATAAAGAAGCACTAGTCCTGTGCTGACAAAATGTAAGTGATTTGATTGATGTGAGCACTATTATTTTTATATTTTAAACTACTCTCATCTTTTTAAAACTTCTACAAATTTACAATAGGCCCATGTATCATAGAAGTATTGCATGATATTAATCTAATAGACAAACATGCCAAATCACTTTCCAAGTTACTATATACATAATCTCCCATCTTTTTTTTTTTTTTTTTTTTAGACAAGATCTTGCTTTGTAGTTCAGGCTGGCTCTGAACTCACTATGTAGCCCAGGCTGGCCTCAAACTCCTGGAGATCCTTCTGCCTCAGCCTCCTGAGTGCTGGGATTACAGGCATGTACCACCACACCTGGCTACCATCTCTTTTAAACTTTTCAGATATGTCCTTATTTATAGTTTATAACCAACATTACGCATAATTGTTTGATGCAGATATTGAGATAAAGTATTTTCACAGTGTACATTTTGAGCATTTGCAATAAAAATAATCAGGTAGTTAGATGTACCAGCTATGAATTCTTTCACCTTTACTTGTTCTTTTCCCCAAAGTATGATTGTTATATTAGTGAGTACTGGAAAAAGACAAAAAAATTAAATAGGGCTAGTTGGCTAAATAAATGAATCATAGAAATTAAGTGAACAGATATATTTTAGGCAGTTTTCATTACTTTTGGAAATACAAAAAATACACTTGCATGCCTGTAATAAATAGTGAGCTCTTACAAGTACTTACTGAAATTCTAACCATTATACACAGAACTTTATCACTGTTTATCAAGTCAAGCCTTCTTGTTTCACTGTCAAGTTTTAAGGTTTCAATAAATATTTAAAATAATATACAACAAAGAGATATAGTTTAGATGCACAAGTCCTTCAACTGTGACTTCAGGATATCATTTAAAGATCGTGGCATAGTTTACAGGGAAAGATTTGTCATAAAGGAAACACACGAAAGAGTAATAGCTGAAAAACTATTAGATACATGCAAATGAGTAAATAAAATATTTAATGAGAAAAGTAATGTGAATAAAATAGCATTGGGTTTAGACTGACATGCTATGTGATGAGACAGAGCAAATGGAGCAACATAAATGTACTAAGTCTACAGAAATTAAGTTTCTATAGAAGCAGGAACATTTCCTTTAAATATTTGAGCCCACTGTCCTGCAATATAAATGTTATAATTTTAAAAAAGTATCACATACATGTGTAAATATTGCATTGTTTCTCTGGTGTGAGAAACTTAAAGTGTAAAGAAGGACCAAAAGGAACAAAATGTTCAAATGGGAAGGCTAACTGGGGTGGGGGAGGGGAAAGGAAGGAAGGGAAAAGAAGGAAAAAATGGAAACAAAGCTTCTGTGAATACAGAGAGGAAGAGGGGTTGGAGGTAAAAGAGGGGAAGGGGAAAAAGAAGAGTCAAGACCTTCAACTTTTTAAAATATGATCATTATATATATTTAAAATGTACCAATAAACAATTAAAAATAAAACATTACAATAGGGAAAAAAGAAATATAGAACCAATCAAGTAAAAAAGAAAAATAAAAAGGTTGAAGATGAGAAGAAAAAAAAATCTGGATTGTGGACTGAAGACCTGAATTCCTGTCCAGCTTCACAAATGCTTAGCACTGCAAATACTGATCAACTTGTGTGCAGGAGCAGAGTTCAGGAGGCTTCCAGGTGTCTGTTGGGTTCACTTTTTAGTTACTGGCTCAGAAGGAGTTTTGCAAGGGTCTGGAGCTAGGAACCGGGCAATTTGGTTGCAAAAGTAGAGCTGGAGAGCATCAGGAGAAGAGATCAGAATGTTTATGGTTATTTACCCCACCTCTGCAATGTTTCAACATTTTTTCAATGAGTATATCCAAAGCGGTGCATACCATGTGAGTATGAGCCTTGAGCTCTGAACTGGGAGAAAGGTGTAAAATCAGGGAAGCTGGGTTAGCTGATTCTGGGGGTGCTTTTCAGCTCTAATAGTCTATGAATCCGTGTGTTTGTATACGTGTATGAGCAGGCACATCCAGGTGCTCCGTGCATGAGTGTTATGTCTTGTGCCTAAACATGATTTAATTTTACACTGATTTTAGGTTTCAGGGATTTAGATTAGGAAATTAGTAGTTCTAATTAAAAAGAATCATTTAGTGAGATTAATTGTAAAAAGAAGAATAAAATCTTTTCATTAAAAATTAGTAAGGCTTTGCAAAGGCATTGAAGTGTGGTTCATGAAATGCACATGGCTTATAATACATTTTCTTGTGCTACTTATCAAAAGTTGAGGTCATGTTTTGGTATTTCTAGTAGCCTACACTCACCAATTTTCAGTACTTTAATTATTGTGGCACATCTGGATCTCTCTGGCTTTGCACAGATTAACATTACTTTAAATAGAGAAATCTCATTTGTCCTCATTATTACCCACCAATTTTGAGAAAAAATAGATACCAATTTTCAAAATTTGCAGCTGTATCACATTTCTTAAAGTTGAACCTTGCAAAATTTGGCAATAGTAGTCAACCCAGCTCTTCTCAAGCTCTAACAGCTGCTTACATAGCTTGGGTCATCAATCTGCTATTCATATTGCTCTAGGAAAATTTAAAACCAGAGATTGAGTTATCATTTTTTCATGAGTTATTTTGTAGATAAAAAGCAAAGTATTACACAAAGCAATGTAAATTATAGCAAGTATTACAGAATTACCATTTATATTTGGTCTGTCTTTTAAAACAGAAATGGTAACTTATAAGTTACTTGAGATGGTTACTACATAAGTCCACTTAAGAACTGAAGTTTCCAATATCTCTTTATTATAAGATTGTGGCAGTGTTTGTCACAGTGGCAATTCTCCGTGAGTTAGATTGTTTACCTTTAATATTCATGTACATTTTCCATCATTTCTTGATATTCACCTTCTGTTTAAATAAGTCCTGCTTTGTAATCATTTTCTTTAATCTTCTCTGACTACGCCTATCCTTACTGTTTGATTCTTCTCCTATGTAAGTGGCCTACTACATTTCCATGTGTACTTTGAGCTTTTTCAGGAGAGACAAGGGTAAACAGTACTAAACTGGCAAGCAAAGGCTGAATAACTCCTGATAATTTTAGGATGATGTCTCAGAGGAAACATATAATTGCTGAATTATTTCCAAAAATGATACCAATGCCACTCTTTCTCAGGAATGTCCATTGTATGTCCATCTGCATCAAACATAGGAAATCTCCATGCTAATTATCTGAGTACAGATAACTTGTGATAAAGAATAATTAGGTATAAATGAAATTAACTAAGTACCTAAGAGTACTGAAGGGGGGTCTAAGGTACAACTGTAAGAAGCACACCATGGATCTGAGAGCATAATTTTGGGGAGAAGGAACTGAGTCCAATGCTGTTGTCTGTGAGTCCAGAGAGGATACCAGGACCTTTGCAGAGGGGATCCCAGCCCACTGACATTGTTTCTGTGGGAAAGGACAATGAATCTGATTCTGCAAGAGCTTGAAAAATTTTAAACTGGATTCAGATGGTGTTACAAGAGGTGTTACAAGAGGTGTTCATCCCAATATGATACTGAAATCTACATTATTCATTTGTTACATTTGTTTCTTTGGATGGACTAAATAAAAGGTGCGGTAAGCTGGGGGCTTCTTGTCTTTGCTGCCCAGAGCAGCACTGATCAGACCCAAAGCTTAGCTTCTTCTCAGTCTCATTTGTCTACCTTTCCTGTAATTCGCCGTGTGCTGCCGTGGCTCGGAGGAGACCAGGACTCACTGCAGAGGTTCTGGTAACGTCCCCTTCCCCTGTTTCCCACAACATATTGTTTAATTCATTATTGGACATTTTATATGAATGACATTGATATAGTTCAAGAAAACATATATTATTATCTAAGGTTGTTGGATTAATAGTTGTTTTTTCAAGTCAAGGACAGAACTGCACAACATATATAATGTATCGGCCGCTGCCCAGTGCCGCCCGCTGGCCTACTGGGAGCTCCAGCACCCTAGGCCTCAGGCGCCCCCCACCGGGCGCGGGGCGGGGAGGGGCCCGGCGGGCCTGGGCGGTCGCGCTCTGTCCTCCGGGAGAGAACTACACCTGTCTGCACAGTGCCTGGAGCTGGAGCACCAAAGGACAAGTTTCACCTCGCCCGGGAATCAGAAGCTCTATTCGACACCCAGCCTTAGTGTGCTTACTGGAAGAAAGGTTTACGACTCAGTGAGCAGAAATCATTGTGTCCGCATTGGCCAAGATCATGGAGGTCAACACGGACGTCGTCTACAAAGACATGGTCACCAAGGTGCAGCAGCAGATTGCTCCTCAGCAAATAACCTCTAAGATTGCAAATGTGAAAAAGGATATGATTATTTTGGAGAAGAGTGAATTTTCAGCCCTTGGAGCAGAAAATGAGAAAATAAAGCTTGAACCACATCAGTTAAAACAACAAGTAATGGACAGAATGATCAAAGCCTGAACAGATACCAAGTTAGACTTCAATGTAGACAAGAGCAGAGTAAAAGAATTGTATTCACTGAAGGAAAGGAAGCTGTTGGATTTGAGGAAGGAAATAGTGGAATTGCATACCCAGCAGGACCTGACGCAGAGAGACAGGAAGATCGAGACCAAGGCCACTGGCCTCGAGACCATGCTGGAGGAGAACAAGCTTGACAGGATCAAGTATCTAGCAGGGTCCATATTTGCCTGCCTAACAGTAGCTATGGGATTTTAACACCTGTGAGCATAATAAAATACGTAAAGAGATTTCTATTGTTTTCCCTTAAGAATGCTAAATTGTTCCCTTTTTCCTTGTTTCAAATTTGAATCCTGATTTTGACAATGCATATTATTTATTTTTATGGAAATTGTGGGCACATAACCAAGATAATGAGGTCACAAATTCCTTAATCGCTCCTTCCCTCTCCTGTTTAATTGACTCTGAATGGTGTGGACCAGACATCGAAGATCCACTCCGCCGAATTGGTGAACTTGGCCTAAGCTGTGGTGCAAACCGACAAATCTTGGTGTAAATTCTCTGCAGCTTTAAATCTTCTGTCATACTGAGGATTCAAGGTCTCCATTGAAAGGACACAGTGACTTTAAGTGCTGAAGAATCACTGAAATTCAACCCAAAGCACCGGGCTCCTCTTGACCTGGGACCCAGTCCTCAGCCCAGCTGCTCCCGTACCCCTGCACTTCTGCACCTCAATGACTGCCATTGTCAGAGTCAGTTGTGTTACACTTACGTGTAATGTGCCTTCCAACAAGAAACACTTATGGGTGATGAAGCCTTGTAATTCTAAGGGAGAGCTTTTACCTCTTAAATGCTAGATTTCCTTTCTTCCCTCCCTCTCTCTTCTTTCTCTTCCTTTCCCTCATGATTTGAGAACTATATTAATACTCTACTTGTGCCACTGCCTACCTAGAAAACTTACTCATTTTCAGCATGGAACTCTACTTGAGTTTATGGTGCAGAGTCTACTTCCTTCTGGCCTTCCTCGGTTTATTAAGTAAGCAAAGCACTATGCTTGCCTTCTCTAAGGCGTCTAGATGGGGTGCACACTTTTCATAATGAAACTCACGCCGTTAGCGAGTCTGCCTTTGCCTGTGACCAGCTCAGACGGGCATGGTTTCCAGATAAGAGGGCAGTCGTGACCAGCAGCAGCCTCAGCACCACTGATCTCTCTGAAGACATCCTCATCCCTCATCCCTGCCTTACCTCTGTAATTAAAACAAACATCCTCGATACAGCTGGTTTATTTTGCAGAGGCACGTTCTCACCTTATTTGACCGGCTTGTGGGCAAGAATAGGCAGTGTGGGAGCAATGGCATCCGTAGGGCCTTTCTGTCTTTCCCAGCACGCACATAGCACATGCGCAGATGCTCTGGCACAGCGGAGAAACCACGCGAAGAGCTCTTCGCTCTGGTAGGGTCAATTACTCTTCGTCACTGTACAGCCAAGTTGGTAAAAATGAGTCTCCTTCTGCCCTTTGGGTGTAATTTCAAAGTTTTAGAAAGTGTTAAGTCATTTCCTTTCTAGAAAACATTTGTGTAAACCAAAAATTCTGTGCTCCGTACAACAGAAAAATCAAGTACTTTTGTATCATTGGAAGAAGTTTCAAAGTAAGATGTCATAGTTTAATATTTTTCAAGTAGATCAAAAATTGTCTTAACAACTTAGAATATGTTTTGCTATATTTCTCCCCTTTCCTAAAAGAGGTCCCAGAAAAGACATCACATCCAGCCATCACCTTTGTATTACTGGGCTCCATGAGCGGCATTGCCTTAAGGCCACATTTGTAACTTCTGGAAATCACCCAACTTTGTTAGGTACAGCTGGAAAAAGGGCTTGAAGGTCAGATGTGCTTACCAGGTCATGCCCCAAAATAAAGGCTCCCAAGAGGAGAAAGTGCTGTGCACAATTATGCTTCAGAGTAAACACTAACCTCATAAATGTTAAAACAAAGTGAAGTGTCCTTACATCCTTATATCCTGATCAGATATTTTTAAAATAAAATACGGTGGGTGATGTTCTTACCTCTGCTAAAAGTATCCCCACCATCATCTGTGCTGATGGCAGAGGACCGTGTCACTCTGTCACTTAAATGGGGCCTTTGGTTAGGCAGCATGGTTCTTCACAGCACTGTTTTGGCCTTCAGAACAGCAGACTGTGCTTTCGAGTGGTGGATGGGTGCACATGGGGAGCTAGCAGGGCATAGAATCACGTTCCCTTGTTCAGTCCCAAGGGTTATATTTGAAAAGCACTGAGCCAAAAGTACAAACGCACCCTTCCTGCCGCTGCCTGGCACATCTGGGGCACGCCTGCACACAGAGCCAGCGCCCCCTTGTGCTGCCCTGGTGGGGGATGCAGATCCCTTAGGCGATAGAAGCATACAGTGGGAAGAGGCTGGCAGAAGCTGCAGGCGGCAGGCTGTGGGCATGGGGACTGCAACCAGGCTAGGCCTGAGCACATGCCCTTCGCACCTGGGTGGGAGCGCAATGCAGAGCCTAGAGCAGAGCACGAAGTAGAGCCTTGGCGCCTCCTTGTCATGTCCTAATCCTTTCACCTTTTCCAGGTTCCCCTGCTTGCTTGCTTTCCTCTCTCTCCTCCCCTGCCAGTTATCTTTTTTGAGGAACCTAAACTACAATTTCACTTTTTTCCCCCATTTTACTGATACTGTTGTTGTGTGCAGTTCTTTACTGGAAAACGTTCACTTTTATTTCTCTGCTGGTTTTATTGTCTTAGCTGGTTTTCTAGCTTAATATCTAGCAAAACTAAGATTGTGTGTGTGTGTGTGTGTGTGTGTGTGTGTGTGTTTACCCCTCAAGTATGCCAGGCACCTCAGTTGGGAAATCACAAGTTCAAGAAGAAAGGCTGGACTCAAACCAGAAGCCTTGCTGGAATTTGCCTCTGAACACTTGAAAAATAAAAGTCTCAAGCCACAGTGAACATGTCTGTCTACCTGGTTTGTCTCCGTCCCACTTCTATGTTGCTTTTCCCTTTGTACCTGTACCCAGTGACGTCACAGACCCCCTTCTCATGCCCCTCCCACCCTCTGCTCATTGATTAACCACGTCAACCCTGGCAAGCATTTCTCTCCCTCCACCCTCAGATCCTGTGTTCTCAGACTTTTGCATCATTCTAAATTAATATTCCATACTGGAACTCATCTAGAAAACTGACTGTAACATTTGTTTATTAAATTTGTTGTGGCTTTTTTGGCACTAAAGCAAAAACCTGTTGACTGGAAATAATTTATTCATTATATAAAATATTTGAAAATTAAAAAAATATATATGGGCTGGGGACTTAGCTCAGTGGTTCCGGAGCCTGCCTCACAAATGCAAGGTCCTGAGGTCGATCCCCAGTACCAAAAATAAATAAATAAATAAATAAATAAATAAATAATAATAATAAAAAAATATATAATGTATCAAAGATTATATCCTACATTTGATTACAAGTATATATTAGGTGCTTGTATCATATTCAAATTTGTGTTTGTTTATATTTATGCAAAGGTTCCTATCTAATTCAGCTTGGAAAGGTCATCAACTGCAAAAGTATACAAGTTGTTCAAAATACTTCACAATTGCTAAATTATGAAACAGTAGTTTCTTAAGTATAGCACAGCATTGTGTGAGAATCATCACTTACTGAAACACATTGTCAGTATGTTTAACACTAGATTACAGTGTAATGACATCAAAGATTGCATTAATAATGTGTTCAAGCCAATGAACCTCAGCAAAAAAAGTGAAAACAAGTACTATTTTCTTAATTATCATGTCTAATTTAAAAATATTTCTCATTAAGTTAGTTTCCTTGCTTTGTTTTGAAACACAGAAATTAAATTTTATGACAGAATTGTATAAGATTAAAAGCAATAATCTTAAATTGTTACATTAAAATGTATATGTCAGAGATATTTAGTTTTAAAAGTTGAAACTAATTTCTCCACTTTAAAATATATGAGAAATTGTGCTTTGTTGTGCTTTATTTGAAGATACTTCAACAAAGTTGAATTATGACCATTTTAAACTTTATAAATGTTGTTATAGAAACTACCTTAAAATATTTACTGAATTACAAAATATTTAGAAGGGTCCTTGGTACATAATAAATACTCAAGTTAGCCATTATTATTGTTAATAGTATTATCATTATCTCTGTTCCTCATCCATAAATTTCTTAGCAATGTCTTTTTTACCATTGTCTATCCTTGGAAATAAAAAGAGTAGGTCTCTCTCTCTCTCTCATTAAAAGAAAATGAGAAATAGTAAATTCAGAATTTGTTTCTTATACACCATCCCTTGGAGAAAAACTATCTTTCATAGTTGTTTGTTCTACAGTCAATAGTTGAAAACAATTGGTATAAAGTGTATAAATGTAAAGAATAAAAGCAATATGAAGGTAACAATAAAAAGTTAAGTTGAATAAATCAGACACACACACTTAAATATTGCATGAGAAACCCTAATAATAAATAAACCAAAGAACAAAATAAGAGATAGATAATAGGAAATAAGAAGATCTTTTGTAAATGGGAAAGGGACTGAGAAATGGAGAGAGAGGAGGGGCAGGAGACATAAAAAGAATTAAGATGTGTTATGTTTATATGCCAAATCTCCACAATGAATGTAATCATTATGTACCTCAAACATATAATAATAAAAATTAAAATTAAAAGAAAACATATGATGGGATTTGTTAATGGCCCAACATATAACAGCTGTGATATAATCTTCCACAGATTTGCTTATATATGGAAACATTAGTTTTAGGGAAGTTTTTCCTTATTTAATTAGGTTAGAGTCTTCCAGTTGAACATATCCATAGTACTCTATACTTCTCCATAGCCTATGCTATCACACTGTAATTAATGAAATATAGAAGTATTACAAAGTGTGTGTGCCTCTTTAATTTGTTCTAATCCATGATCTCATAGACTACATCTTTCTGTAATCTAGCACCATATGTGAGACTGACTAGATAAATAAATGAAGAGTTGAAATAAACAGGAGGACACATTTACAAAGCATGATAGATTTCTTGCTTTTTATTGTAAGCATATTCCACTTTTTCTATGTACCAATTTAATAACTATAATCATGGCCAATTCTGCTACACTTTTAAAATGTCTGTTTACCAGTCTGTTTTCAAGTGTTACTGGGATCTCTCTGTCTCTGTCTCTCTCCCTCTCTTTCTCTCTCCCTCCTCTCTCTCTCATTCTCTCTCTCTCTCTCTGTCTCTCTCTTTTTCTGTCCTGATTAAGTATTGCCAGATGCATGGGGAAATTTTTCCCCTTTCCCTATTTTATTTTCCTTCCTTTTCTAGAAATGGCAAGAAAATATGATTACACTTATTTTTCAACTTTAATCAATCAGTACACTTACAATCCTTTTAAGCTCCCATGTATTTCAAAACAACTCTCATTATTTATTTCATGGCATAGAAGGTACAAAACAAACCATGAGGAAAATACACTAACTGTAACCACATCAGGTTTTGTATGCCCTGAGTTGATCTAGCAGGGGCTATAATGCAACTGATGTATATGACCACTCTTTTTACCTTGTAGATTTGGTGAGCAGACAGAATTACCCACTCTTCACAAAACAAGTTCCATTATGTTCCCCAAACCTTCTTGGATTATTCTTGTTTAAAGGTCTTGTCTAGAATACTTGTGCCCTAAATTTTTGTATCCTCAAATTTTACCCACTACAACTGAAAGGAACTACATAGCTTTGCCTTCTTTTCCCCTTCCACATTATATAAAAGAATCCACATCTATAAACTCTACTGGCCTTTTAAGCTGTGTATTGATGAACGTTATCCTGAGAAACAGAAATTCATATACAAATGGGGTGATACTGTCATTCCTCATCTGAGTCCAAAAGCCTTAGACACAGCAGTGCTAATATCTAAGGGCAAGGGAAGCTGATGTCTCTCACCTAAACCAGAGAGTGTGAATTCAACCTTTCTCGGCCTTTTGGTTCTATTTTTCTCTTCAGCAAATTTGATAATTCTCTTTCACATTGAGAAAGGCTGACTATTTTTCTTAGTTCATTGATTCAAATGCTGCTTTCTTCCAGAAACTCTTTACAAAAGGGCCCAGAAGTAATGTTTCACAAGATATCTGCGTATCTCTTAGCCCAGTCCATTAGACCCATAAAGTTGCCAATCACAGGTCAATAGTTTAGTTCATCCGCTCAGCCTTGGCCTAATTCTTATAAGACCTGACAATTGTGGCCTTATTACTCAAAACAACCATGTTAACTACTTTATGTGATCATTTCTTATATCTTTTCTCTTACAATTTAGTGATGCCATAGAAAAATTCTTGCTTTTCTTAGTTCTAAGAGAATCAAAGAGAGGAAGTTTTACTCTTTCTTGGGCCAGAGTAAAACACTATTCCCGTGGGGCAGACATGTTGACAGAAGCAGTTTCTATGCAAGAAGGCAGTAGAGTAAGCGGAAGCAAATGTAAGAGCAGGTAAACTGCCTGGTCTAACCAGATGTTTCACCTATCTGTGATAAAACTTGAATATTTTCATTTTATTTCAACAAAAGAGAATGTTTTCCCATATTAAAAAAAACTTTAAAAATGCAACTTCTATTGAAGAAAAAGATTCTGAGCTTCTCCTTGGCCTGGTTTTGGGTCATCTGGAGCCAGCAACTGTGCGAGAGAACTACACATGGGAGGCTGCATCTTGATAGGACATGAGGCTATGTGAAGCAGCCTGGAGATCGAGGTTGATGCCCAGTACAGTGTTTAAAGCTCTGTTAGGACTGAAAATTGTTAGCACTGGAAGTTGGAATAGTGCTGTGTCCAGGTGTAGTAGCAGCCAGTCTAGTCTACATTGGACTCTTGGTCACCAGTTAGTTCTGGTAGATCTTTTATAACTGGGTAGAGATGAGATTCAGTTTCAGAGAAAGGATTTTTCTAGAGATCAGGAAGATCTAAAGGATTCTAAAAATACCTCACACGCCGTGGAATGGGAATCCAGGTGACACCTTGTTTTTATACTTGACAAATATGAGAAAAATGGAGATAAGGACTCTAGGGCACTTTGCATTCTAGATTTGATTGGATTTTGAAATTACAAAATAGATCTTCTTCATCATAATGGACTGAAGCTGATGATGCATTTTCTGGCTCAATTACATTTTAGCAATAAACTGAAGCAGGTGTAAGCATGGGAAATGTAGAGAGAAAACATGGGACAGCTTTGCTAATTTTCCCAAATTATGTTAATATCTCCTTTATCTCACTCCATGTGGCACTTTGCTTCCTTATAGAATTTATTACAGGGCCAGGGATTTAGCTCAGTGAACCTGCGTCTGTCTCACATGCGCAAGGTCCTGAGTTCGATCCCCGGTACCAAAAACAAAAAACAGAATTTGTCCCACTGGGCCTTTTATAGAATTTTGTATTTGTCTTTTCCCTCATTGTAACATTATAAATGTGGAAAGGACACAATCTAGAATTCATATAGTGCACAGTACAACAGTGCTTTTAGGATGTTCTTTGAAAATGTTTCTTAAAGTGGATTAAGTTTTTATATTGTACTTATGTTTATTTGCAACAAAATCTGAAGTTGGACACTTACTTATTTTACAAAAGGGACCCTTTTGCAGAGGTGGAACCAACAGTATGCGTCATGTTTTTTATTGTCATTTAATACTCTGAAAATATTTGTTTCCATCCTAAGGGTGCTGTCATGGCCTGTTGAATTGGAAAAAACTTCATTTTGGATCTTTACCATAAAAAGAAATTTTAAAAAAAAGTATTTTACTAAGTTCTGATATCCTGGTGTATCATTTTGTAACCTTTGTCTTCCTATGCTAAAAGCTCTCTGTAATTTAATCATAACTTTTTATACATTTCACAACAATTTCAGGCCCTTGCCTGAATCAAGGGTTAAGCGGATCAGAAATATTCCTTGTGATTAGAATTGAATGTGCATGTGCTTTTGTTTCTTCTTAAAACAACTGTGGAGTTGTCATTTAAAACTCATTTAATTAGTGGTAACTCTTAGAAATTGGTTTTAAACCCAAATAACTTCATGGAAAGTAGTTGTATGATTTACAGCATTTCAAGCACTGCATTTCTTTAGTGAAAAGTCAAATATTTTCTATACATTTTTAAAAAAATCTATCTTCCTTCTAATGCAATTTTATGTTCCCCAACCAAAAACATGCCTTCATTAGGTAAATTAGTATTCATAGAATGTAGTGATTTGATAGTGCTAATGGCCCTATGTCTCACATCTTAACATTACATAATCATTTAATTTCTGAGAAATATTTAGCTGTTAGTGCCTTGCTTAATATTCTTCTTCTTCTAGAAAGTCTGGGCCTCTCATTGAAGACAATAGCTTATAAATTTCACATATAAAATCTTAAGAAAATATTTGTACTAACCCATCAGGAATTATTACACATCAGTAGTTACACTGTACATAATATGAATCATTTCCTTCACAGAGCTTGTTTAAATAAAGCCTGTTATTATATTTAAAAACACAATTTCATTTATTTAAAGAAATGAACTCCCCATCTATTTTTCAAAAATAGTGTGAGTGGTTTTATGAGAGAACCCTAAGTATAGAGAATGGACTTATTTATTAGGAGAAGAAGGTCACTGAAAGAATCTCCTTGGTAACACAGGACATCACTATTCTTGGTTAGAATCTTATGAAATATATTGTTCAGACTTTATATCTTACAATACACAGCACTGATGTCCAGAGGGTTGGTAATATATCCCTGGAAATATGGCTTGTTAGAGCCAGAGCTAAGAGCCAGTCTCAGATACTCAATCATCCCAGTCTTTGGTTATTTATTTATTTTTTGCTGTTGTTTTTTGCTTCTTGCTTTTGTTTTCATCTTCACAATTTTAAAAGAACATCTTTTCTCATGTAGGTGTATATATAGGTGTATTTGTTCCTCCTCTTATGTTTTCCAACCCTTCCCCCCAACTCAAATAATGGTCTGTTTAATACACATGCTATAGCAATGATAGCACTGAATTGCAATCACATTGTGCACATATGAACAGTCATATCAGCAAATCACACATTCACGAGTCACATCCGCAGATTTCATTCCAGAAGACTCTGCACCCATATGCTTAAGTGTATGTGTTTTTAAATTGATTACGAATGATTTTCTCTGTGAGATATATGATGTTTACAGCAATGATATATATAATATTAAGTCCCCCAATCATAGTGCAGCAGGCAGCCCTGACCATCCGGTATCGTTATAAGCCAAAGAATAAGATTCCTGATCTCTTTTTCTCATCATTCCCTGCTCCATTGAGTTTGTCCATATACTTTCTTATCAGGCCCTAGAATCTATGCCCAGAACACACACTGTGTAACATTTTTCTCCTCTTCAAAAATTTGAGTGTCTTAGCTATAAAGATTAAAAAGATCTTCGTGGTCTGCTGTAAAAGCCAGGAACTACTGGAAGAAACTATTATAAATAATTCATTATAGAAACATTTATTTTGACTTAGTGACTGCTCTGGGGAACTTCCAGTCAAATTCTTCACTACGTGTCCTAGTAACATTCAAAAATAGGAAATAAATGGGATCAACAAATTGTGCCTATTATACTTAAGCCAGAATAAGAACACAGTGTGCATTTCCCAGAAGATAAAATTTAAATAGCACACAATATAGAACATGTAATGCTGGCTGAATCACCTTGAGAATCTTTTTTTCCAGAAATTATGCTTCCCTGCTGATTTAATATTTCCAATAGAGAATAGTGACCTGTCTCTAGAACCTTCATCAAACCTTCACCAGGTACATATTCTATGCTAAGCAGAGTTTTGGGAGTGGAAATGCTATAGCAAAAATAATTCCCTGACATCTACAATGTCTGTACAAAAGAGGAAAAAGAAAATAAGCACAAATAAAGGAAATACTGTTAAGTGTTGTGTAAAAGATAAAGTATGTTGACATTAGAGAGAATGTCTAGGAAAGACCTCTCTGAAAAAATCAACATTATAATTGAGGAGACTTGAACCATGACAAAGAGGCTGCCAAAAAATTCTCAAGAAAGACAGTTACAAGCAAATGAACTGCAAGTGTTAAATCTCTGAATTAGGAACAAACTTAGTTTGTTGAAAAGATAAAAATGAGAGGCACTTTTCCCAGTGATGGAGAGAAGAGGAATGAAGCTGGAGAGGAAGACAAGAAACTCACAGGCAGTGGCCAATTGTTTAATCTGATTGTGACAAGAAGACATTAGAATACTGAGGGGAGAATGTGACCTGATGTATATTTGGGACACATCACTTGGCTCCTGTATGCATAAGTCAGTGGGGGAGGGCCAGACTGGAGTCAAACTGTAAGGAGTTACAGAAGTTCAGTGAAAGTTGGAAATAGTTTGTGATCCTATGAGTGGATATTCTGAGAAACAAAAGGAGTTTTTGAGAGATCACATAGGAAGGAAAGCCAAGAATGGGATGAAAGTTTATCCTGAAGTATTTACTTAACTGGATAGTTGCTAGTTTCATTCAATATAATAAAGAAGACTTATGATAGAAAAAGTAGATTTGGAGGAGGCAGTTGAAGTAAATAATTTAATCTGGGCAGTATTAAGCTGGAGTTTGCTATTGAACATCTAAGTGGAGATGTTCATTAGGCAACTTTATATAATCTGGAATGCAGAAAAGCATTCTGAGTGCAAGACTTAGTTCAGGAGTCACCAGGGTTTTAATAGTTTTTTAAAGTGGTGATGAAGTTACCCAAGGAAGAAGATTAAATAGAGACTGATCAATAATCGGGGGGAAATCCTTGGATATTGCAGTGCTTAGAGTTTTGATAGAAAGAAAATTTCCATAAAAGTAAATAAAAAATAGCCAGTATGATAGCCAGAAAATAAAAAAAAAAGAAACCTAGAAAAGAAAATATTTCTCATATTTGGGAAGACTTAATTGTGCCAATTAGTGACAAATCTCAAATATGTTGAAGAAGGAATATTGACCATTGAATTTGGCAAGATACAGGTCATAGCCAGCCTGGAAGGAGATATTTCCATGAAGTGGTAGGAATAGGAGTTTGTTTAGAGAAAGTTGATGGAAATTGGAAGAGTATAATTAACCAGTATTGACAATTTTTAAAGGAAGTTTTTTTCATAAGGATAGATTCTATGCCTTTGTCAGGAATTTGTAAAGGTATATGAATATTTTAAATTTCATGATATTAATATGTGCCTGAAATGACCTGGAAGAAAAGAGGAAATATTGGTGGCAGCAGAAGGAGGAATGCTGTAGGGACTTCATTCAAGGACCAGTGAAGAGATGAAAGCTAGCCCATTTCAAGCACTACAAAAAAGAAAGTCAAATGTCTGCATACCAATGCAGCTCAGCCTGTAAGATTAGAAGTGGGAAGATGATGTGGTTTTCCTCTGAGCAAAAGTATTTTTTTTCCGTGAAAAGAAAAGTTAATCAGTTAAAGTGTCGAGTGGGTATATTAAGGAAGAGAAGATATAGGATTATTTAATCAAGAAAGAAGGTGAATATAATGAGATTTCCCAGTTTTGATAAGTGCTATGATCTAGATATGTTTTATGTATCTCCCAGACCTCCATGTGTTGCAATTTAATTCCCATTTGAGCTAATAAGAGATCAGAAACTTAATTGGATGATGGGAGTGGTGGTGAATCTATGGCACACATGTTACAGTGGGCTGTTTGCTATCATTGAAAAGTTTCCTATCACTGGACTACGGTGTTTAGAGAGCGTAGGTTTGAGAGGTGATTAGGATTGTATAAGTTCATTAGGGTGAAGCCTTATGATTGAATACTGGTGGTTTTATAAGAAGAGAAAGAAAGAACAGACAAGCACAACAAAAAGCACATACACTTCCTGTTTCTGGCTGTTTCATGCTGAGGGCTCTTCCCATAAGAAATTATCACTAGATGTGAAGACTTGATCTTGTACTTCTAGAAATAAAAGCTAAAATAAACCTATTTTCTTTATAGAATAACTTGTCTCGAGTATTTCATTTTAGCAATGAAAACTAATATGTTAATATTATTATCATTAGATGTGTAGTACCTAACTCAAAAAGTCAGAAGAACTACTACCTTTGAGCAGTTACCAGACAAGTTCATGATTGCATTGAGGGTTTCAGAGAAAGCCCTTTATGTTTACATCTCAAGACCGGACATAGGTGCCAGGTCCCATGGCTCCTAGACTACTCAGTTTCAAAATAATTCTATATTTATAGAAGGTTAAAGAGGAGCATAAAAAACATTTGGATTTTTCTTAGCCTTTCCTGGATAGGGAAAAGAGGATATAGCAGCACCTGTGGGTTGGTTTTGTTCTCTGGAACTTTGATATCATTCTTATTTTGAGAACTGAAATCAGACTACTAGAGGAGAGTGACTGATTCATGATATGGTAGGGTTCAAAACAATGAATATTGCACACAATGACTGAAGAAGATTGAATGAAGATATTAAGTCCAGATTGCTTTTTAAAAAGTCTCTACTGGGTTTACTGATAGAGAAAACTTTTAGATCTTCCAGAAAATGGACACAAAAATCCAAGGCAAATATGTGTTAAGATGATTGCCAAGGAGCAATATTCCAGTGTGTTTATGAATGACCAACAGAAATGTGTTTAATATTTGGGATGCTGAAAATAACAAATTGATTTCCTGGACCCAGCCACTCACAGAACCATTAGCACCTTCTGTTTTCAGTGCTAGAGTAAGGATTTCTTTCTAAATTAAAGAACCAATGACACTGGCTACTTGTTGTCCTGGGAAACAATAACTATGCATAAACTGGGCCCATAATGTACCTAGAATAAATCATTCTATCATCCATGCTTTAGAAAAAATAATAAATCCTATTTCTAAAATCAAACTTGACTTTGGTTATTATTTCTTTATAGTATTATCACTGATAATAATATCATTATAAATTAATTTGTTCAAATTTCAAAATAAAGCTCACTTTGACCTTTGAGAGGACTACTGGTTGTTAAATCTAGGTTTGCTTTTTAAATAAATAAAATTAATTCCTTTATAAAACCATTGAAATGTTTATTTAATCCAAGCCCGAGTAGTAACACAGTATATAAAATTTCCATGAACTATGGGTTCTGACCCACACTAAGAATATATACTCTTCCTGGTTGTTATTAAGGAAAATCTATAATATTACTTATAATAAGATTTTCTGAACTCAAGACAGTATGATGTATAGAGCTATTATCAATGAACTCTTGGCACTGGCCATAAATTCATTAGAATCTCCATTTAGTTTGTAAAATTATCATTTACATTTATTATGCTTTTAAAAGATATTTGTTATAATATAGGGCTTCTTCCCTGCTACTATACCAATACTAAGCTTCTAGAAAGCTTTTTTCCCTTCCTATTGTAACTATGAAGAAATGTAAAATCTGGACCAAATATAATGCCTACTTAAGTTGAATTATACATATAAATACCTACATCTCCTTTAAAATTGCAAATCCACACAGTCAAAAGGTGAAACTTGGTGCAGATCAGTCTTTTAGGGTAGGGTATAAGAGGAGGATTGATACTTAAAGCAATTCTATAGAGCTAAAGCGGTGTACTGGAAACAGAAAGGACAGAAAGAACATTTCTGTGAAAGTATCTCAAATGTGGCTTCTTTTGGAAAATCTTTTCCTGCACTCTGAGGCACTTATTTGATTTTTATCATACAACTTCATTTTCATACCACTATTTATAGCTCATTCAGCATGATGTCATTAATATTCACGGATCCTTCTCTTCCACAAGGCTGTAAAATCTTCCATGTTTAATATTATGTCTACACCTCTTTGTGTTTCAGAACATAGGGTGGAAATAGGTGTGAAGTGATTGAATTTTAAAATGTCACTTCAGAAAAAAGTATATTCTTAAGAAAAGAATAGCAAGTGGATTGGAAAGAGCAATCATCCAGGAGCCAGTTACAGAAAGTCTAACCTGCACAATACACCACCTACAGTTGCAAAGGAATAGGCCTCTTCAAAACTGAAAGGCCTTGTTTTACAGGCTTGGTGTTTATTCTTCTCTGAAGGGCACATGAGGGTTAGGACCTCTCCATTGCAAATGACAAGACCATCCAGAATTACTTTCAAAGTCTTTGGCAATGAAACTCCATAGTCTTCCTTATAAAGCTAGTTAGGTGCACAAGGCATATTATTCCATTTCTACATTCATCTCCCATGAGTTACTCTGTTGTATAAAAGCCAAGATGACCATGACATCTTTCAAGATTTGGCATGAGTATTTATGAATACACTTTCATATATACTGTAAGATCAGCTAGATGACAACTCTTGCTATGGCCACTGCAATTCCTGTTAGGCATTCACAAGTGGGTCAGTTCAAATCCTTCCTCTAGAATACATTCCTTGATGTAGTCAGTTTAAAATACTTCTTTACTGGCTTTCAAGATAATCCTCAAAGTATCTTTTTAAAATTATTCAGAAGAAGCATAGATGGGTATTTAAAAACTTGGCAGATCTAGACTCCAACCCTAGTTCTGCCTCTTGGAAGTGGACCAACATTCTTGTGTCTATTAACTTCCTATCCAATAAAAAAGCTAATGCCTACTGCTTTGGGATATTAAGACAGAATGAGATTATAGATGTCAAACATACATGAATGTGGATACATTCCTCGGCCAGCCATAGGAACTCAGGATGTCATTGTTGCTTTGCTTTTATTATAGTAAGCTGTATCATACCATGTCACAGTTTTGACTAGTTTAATGTTTTCAATACTGAATGTGAGGACAACAGTATCAAACATGCATTTAGCCTTTTTTATCTTTTCCCTAGCATATATTTTATACTTTTAGTAACAAATAAAATTATTCACCATCTTCTCTATGTGTAGTTAAAGAAGTGGAAAGAAAATATACCCATATCTTCAAATAATTTTTAATTCACTAGGGGAAAGACTAAGAAACTAGATCATTCAGCTCTTGGCAAAATGATTACTTTTATAAAAGTAAAGGAGAGGAGATCAAGAACATCTAAACAAATTTCTTAATCACAAGCATGTTTATAAAGAAAAGGTACTTATTTCATAAGTTGATCTTTCTAGATGTAAGCTCAAAGATGTATGAAACAAGTCAGTTTCAGTTTTATATATTCAGTTGATCTCTTTTACAAAGAGAGGTTTATGCTAATGATTGTGAGTGTTTCTTAAAGAACAATTTACTTATTTTTTTGCTTTTTATGGTGCATTTTATTACTGCATATGAATCATACAGACCAATGGACTGTATCTCGCTATATCTGTATGTGCTTTTTGGCAATTGTGGAGCATGATGTACTGAATACATCTAGGTATAGAATGTTTTGGATAAATGAAGTGATAAAATGCTCATTTGCAATTTTTCCTTCTTCTATTTTAAATATAGGATTGATGAGCTTAAAGTGACCAGGCAAGATAAAAATCTCATTTAAATATTCAGACATCTGAGCCTTCATTTAATGAGTTAGCCTTAGGCTTATTAAAATAAGCTCTGGCCCAGGAAGTTGATACTTGACTGGAGATACTTGCCACAGAGCAGGAGTTCTCGTTTCTAACACCTGAAGTGAGACAGAGAGTTCCACGAGGTGCCTGCCTCTGAGTTATAGATTGGGATTTCTTTGGTTTTCATACCGCTCATTTGTACTGTATGATGTTTTATGACTGAATTGACTTGTTGGCTTTTTCCTAAATTGGGAGCTCAATGACATAGTTACAGTTATGGTTCAATTCTCAACCACATCTATCTTGAGGTTAGACTCAAAATATTCTGGCTTCAGACCAAGGATGAAGGTTAGGAAGATGGATGATTGCTGCTTTTACTTCAATTTTGGAAGGTTAAGACTCCCTTAATAAATATGCTTATTTAAGAATAGGTAAATATGTAAGATTTCAGGACATAGAAACTATTAAGGATTCAATTTCCTGATGTGGAAAGATGGAATAAGGTGCTTTGCTGCCTCATTTCTCAGGCTAACTGAAAAACTATATGGAGTAGCTTATTATGTCTGCTTTCTCACACTATTCCAACAAGATTGTTCCATAGCAGTCTGTCTTCTAGGGCATACACCGCACACCACAGCACAGCCAGTTTTAAGGAGTATTACAGCCTTAGGTAGCATTCTGAGTCTTCCAATAAATATCAAGATCTAAACATGAAACTAGTTGTAATGTACAGTATATGATTTGGAAATTTTAAAGCATATATCACAAAGGAAACTTTCCAGGTCCAAAGTAAACAATTTACAAAAGAAACTTTAATCCTTTTGGAAAGGTACTCAGAAAGGGGAATATACAAATACATTGTCTCTCTGGGTCAAATACATTGTCTCACTGGTGTGAGAAATTGCAAGTGGAAATAAGGACCAAAGAGTATAATAGATATTGTGAAACAGAAAGAAATCATTCAAAATTTACTGAGTGTGAGATACTTTGTTAATAATTAAAATGCTTTATGCAAAAAAGGTATTGTATTATTAGGAAATGAGTCAAGAGATTAGCAAATGAAAATATATTATAAGATCATGATACAAAGCATATTTACAATTTTTATTCTTTAAATGTCTTTGTTATGAAAAATTATTTTTTTCATAGAATGGCTTTTATATTTTCTTTATTAATATCTACTTGTATTACATTAAAATAAAATTTAAAATATTTAAGTAATTTACATTTCTTCAAATTCCTAGCCAATGTATTAGGGGCCCAACCAATTTAACTTTTGCAAATAAAGTAGCCACAAAGTTGGAAATGCAAAATTATGCAGTAGCACAATGAATAGAGCACCTTTTTAGACTAATAGCAACATTTGGGTTGACAAATGATATTTTCTTCAATTCGTTTTCTTGGTGCAATACGGACTACTATATCACTTAAGGAATAAAATATGTTTTGAACTAAGAAGTTATAAAATTGAACAATCATCTAGCTGCATTTAAAAAATTACACAAACGCAATTACACAAATTACACAAACAGATGGAGATATTAGTCTTAAAGATTCCAATGTATACGGTATCATTCTTACATCTCTCACTTTTACTATCTTTATAACTGTCTTAACTACAGCTATCTTAATTCAGCTTTTGTACCAACTACTGAATAAGTCTTCTAATAGGTTTTGTCTCTGTAAACTCTGTTTTTCTCAAAGCTACCAAAGTTATTGATCTACAACTTATTTCTGACTTAGCCACTTAACTGACTAAAAGTATCAGCACTTTTCTATTATTTACTAAATAAAGTCTAAGATCCTTATCAATCCTCTAAAATTGAGGCCATACTTTTCCTTAGGGAAAAAAGAATAAATAGCCTCATAAAATGTATTTTATATATATATTTTTATGTATCAGTATTGAAAATATATTTTAATTTTTATAGCTTTCATCAGACTATTTTTCCCAAATAATGAAAATCACATAAAATATTTGATATATAAAATGTTGTCACATAGATAGATTTGTTTAAACTTCATATTTCAAATTTCATAGCTTGTCTTTTTTCATACCTCATCTGTTTTTATCAGATCTTCCATATATAAAAATAGAACAAAATATTACTATTTTATTGAGTTGTTTTAATAAGTATAAGGCATCAAAAGCAGAATTTGTCAACTACTAAGTATTAATAAAATTTAGGTACTCAATTATTAACATGTGTGAGTCATTATTGTTGATTTTCTCTTTCTTCCTATTTCTCCCTGTTTTTCCTATGTTGAACATAATACTTCTTTACAAGCAGAAAAATAAACACCAATGTATTTTTGAAAAGTACAATAAATGTTAGAAACTTAAAGTCATCAATAGATAAATTTCAAACAGGATTTGGTCCTTTGAGCATTAAAAAAATATCCTCTGTCATCCACTGTTAAGGAACTCATTAGTTGGCAAGTATCCTTTGTGACATCTTCTCTATTTGCTTTAATCTTATTGAATTTTTCCTCTTAATAAAAAAAGGTAGGCTACTTTGAAATTTTCTGCTATCAGTTGAAAACATAATTTTGCTGGTTCTTAATTGCAGAAAGCACAAATGATGTTGATATTTTTTCAAAGTACCCATCTCAGTGCTTAAATTACAGAAAAGTCTTAAAGTATATCTGTGATGAATGGATAGACAGACTTTCTGGCTATAGTATTACTTTGAACCAGGAAAGGCATTTACTGAGCTGTGACTGGACCTGATATGATATAAGATGATCAGATCAAGCATTTCAGTTTCTATCCTGTCCTTTTGGGCTGAGTTGCTAACAGTTACAAGGGTAAGAAATCTTTTAAGCATTCTAAATATCTCCTAAGCATTGTTTATAAATTTTAAGTACACATGATTTTGTTATTCATTTTAGTTGGATTCTGTAAAGTTATTGTGACCAGTGAATTAATGACTCCTGAGTCATTTCTCCTAGGAGAAATACAAGGAGGGTTAGGTCTTTACAATCTTCTGGTCAAAAAATTTTCGTCAACTGATAAATAAATAACCTTGTTTTAACCTTGTGTTTCTGTTTAATGTTGCATAGTGTAATGAGTATATTTCTTATAAATAACTAATTACCTGATGGATTTCTTTATAATAATTAGTGGAGAAAGGCCTGTCATTTTCCTGATATGGGGTGACGTTATCATAAATTCCTTTGACTTTCACTTTCACAACAATACTGTCCCGTCACTTATTTTTTCTATAAACCAATCTTTATCTCATGCTAAAATTTAGCAATATTCTCACCTTTCTATAACTTTCTCATGCACTGTAGTTGTTATTTCCTGGGCAGTCTCATGTACAGATTTGCAAACTTCCTCTTCTTTTTTTCTGGATGTGTAATTGCTGGTTAATTAACATTAAACTCTAGGCTAACAACATTAAAAGACATATCTGAAAACAATTTATTTAATACATAGATATCTCCCTGAAGCACTGTACATCCTTCCTGTCCTTGGGAATAACATATAACTCTAGCATTGTGGGTCATTGTAAACAACAATCCACACCAGCAAAAAGCACACAAATGCAGAATGCAGCACTAAATGCACCACATAAAGGATACATGGTTACAGATGGAGAGTGAAGAAGGCAGAGCAGAACTTTATTGGACCTCAGCTGAGTCACTGCTCTGAACATGTGAAATTTTATGAATGAAGTGTTAAGTACTTATTTTGGGATTACATACATAGTTTACAAAATAGGTAATTTAGAAAGATGAAATTCACAACACTGAAGATTAACTATATAATCTCTTGGTTTATGTGAACATCAAAATAAAAATAACTAGAAGAACTTTTATTATGCTTTTTATAGACTTTTTACCTGTGAAATAATGATATCTAATATTTGCTATGGGATCCTGATATACACTGTACTATCTAACAGTAACTGTTGTGAAATTGTTCTAAATCTACCCTCTTTTCTTAGGCCATAAAAATGAAACTTAAAGACTTCACTAAAGATTACACAGCTAGAAAATGGGGAATCAACATTAGAAACAGGTTAACTGATTGAGAATTAGCCTTTTCTATATAGACATATCTTAGGAGAAAATTTTTTGATTATTTGATATGATTAAAACTGTCCATGAGAAAGGAATGACAGACTCTCCTGATGATGCAAAAGGTTGTGGAAGCATAGAAGCAAAGTTGTACTTTTATTCAGCAAGCATGCAAGAGTATAGCTGCCTTCTCACAGAGAGACAGGCAGGGGTGCCTGAAACAGAGCCACCATTGCAGGGGGGCTCAAGATGCTGGTTTTATAGTAGTTGGGGGTATCTTGGCTCTGGGCTGAGAGAGCCCCTATTTGATTGGTTAATGATTAACTTAGCTTATTACTAGGGACAAGAGGGAAGGGTCTTTTCAAGGGCCTTTTACATCTTAGGGCCAAGGTTCTTTTCCCTTTCGATCTTGGCAAACCAACCTTTGCAGGGTACACCGTGAAGAGGAGGTGCAGCTTCAGCAGACTGTCAGCTTTTTATGGGTTGTTAAGCCTGTTCTGCCAGCTATCTGAAGTCCTTTGGGGAGGGGCTCATCTCCCCCTGCCTAGGGGTCTTTATCCCTACAGGGCTATGGGCTTTTCTATTACGTGGAGACTCAGGTTATGGAACCCCCAAGACGTGAGCTCACTTCCTTGCAACATCTCCAAACAGAACTTGGAACCCTTGTTAATGGGTCTCACAATCTAGTAACAGCCGTCTCCCAAGCTCACTTGGCTGGAGACAGTCAACAGCGACCATGCTGAGCTGCTTCTCCACTTTGAGAGGCTGCAGCCTCAGGACCCCAGGTAGAGAAAGTATCTGTGAAAGATTAAGAAGATGGCTGACTCCATCCAGATGCCATGTGACTGTCACAGATACCCCAGGGACAGTCTCCCTGGGAGTGACCACCAGTGGCCTACCAAAATCAAGGTATCCCAGTGAAGTCTCCCTAAGCCCAAATACCAATGGCACAGAAACTGGGAAGAGCACAGGGCAGGTATCACCAGGCCCAGAAACACCCAGTAGCTCTGGGCAGGTTTCCCCAGAGCAGGGCACAGAAAACTTAGAGAGTCAAAGTCCACGGGGGGAGAACGGAGTGACAGCCACCAGCCCCTGAGAGACACTGAGAAGCCTGGTGTACATCCATCCAGGCCTGGCCGCCACTATTGGAAACAACTTCAGAGAGAGCCTTGCAGGATTTTGGCCAATGTGGTCCCTGCAGGCAATCAGGCTGCTCTCATTCTCTGAGCCCTGCCTGCCTGTTTCCCTGGGCAGCCAATCCGTCTATGGTCCCTTCTTCCCAGGCACCTCCACCACTCACACCTCTACCCAATTGGCCCTGATTTTGGGAAGAGACATCACAACAAGGTCTCTTGAGAATTCCATCCACCTTGAGGGCCTGTGTGATAAAGAGCGAGATGTGTGGTGTTTGGACAATGAATAGCTTTTCACCACACACTGGGTAGAGGAGGGAGACCCATATGCTGTGCCACCTCAGTTGGAGTTAGAAGAGGCCATTAGGCTTTCTGAGCTAAAGAAAGATTCTGAGCTCTTAATTCATTCATCACCTTGTATAGCAGAACACCCTAAAGTGCCTTGTCCAGGAGGAGAGAAATACATCCACCACAGAGCTGCAGGCTGCTGGAGAAAGCTGTATTATGTGAATGACCACACTTTTTAGGCCAAACGCTTCAGCAGGCGAGCTCACTGTGCTGTCTGTACAGACCGTGTAGGAGGACTTGGCCACCAGGTGTATAAGTGCACCAACTGCAAACTCTCAGTTCACAAGAAGTGCCACAAACTTGTCACAATTGAATGTGGGCAGCATTCTTTACCATCAGAGCCCATGGTGCCAGTTGATTCATCATCCATGGCTTCAGACCCTGCACACACAGCGATTCCACATAACCTTTCAACTCATGAGGCTTTAGAACAAGTTGATGAAGAGAATGAGGCAGAGAACACTGGGGAAGGTGGCAAAACTTCATCTGGTCTAGGTCTTGAGGACTTTGATTTGCTCTGCGTGATTGGCAGAGAAGTTATGGGAAAATACTGTTAGTCCAACTGAAAAAAATCAGATCGTATGTATGCCAGAAAGCAGTGAAAAAAGAGCATTTCTACATTCATTGGGTACAGAGAGAGAGGCGCATTCTACAGCAGATATCCAATTGTCCTTTTCTAGTTGCACTGCATGCTTGCTTCCAGACAGAAAGCAGACTGTTCCTTGTTCTAGACTATGTCAGTGGGGGCGATCTACTGTTTCATGTGCAGCCACAAAGCATGCTTCCTGAAGAACATGCCAGGTTTTACTCTGCAGAAATGTTTAGCGGTCAACTATCTTCACCAGCAAGGAATAATTCACAGAAATTTAAAAACGAAAAATGTATTACTGGACTCAGAAGGGCACACTAAACTCACCAATTATTGCTTGAGTAAGGAAGGCTTACAGCCAGGAGACGTGACCCGCACTTTCTGTGACACTCCTCATTTCGTGGCTCCAGCAATTATAAAAGAGGAAGATTACAGTTTTGGTGTGGACTGGTGGGCTCTTGGAGTGCTAATGTATATGATGATGATTGGAGAGTCTCCATTCCATCTTGATGAGTGCTCTGATATCCCTTATGAAGACTCAATTGAGAATCTCTTCCAAGTAATTTTGGAAAGGGACATTTTCATACCTCATTGTCTGTCTGTACAAGCTGCAAGTATCTTAGAGGGCTTTCTGAACAGGGAACCAAAAGAACGACTGGGTTGTCATCCTCACAGGGTTTGCTGATGTTCAGGAACATCCATTCTTTCAAAATGTGGACAGGGACATGATGGAGCAAAAGCAGGTGGTGCCTCCATTTAAACCAAATATCTCTGAAGGATTCGGTTTGGACAACTTTGATCCTGAATTTACTAACCAACCTGTCCAGCTCACCCCAGATGATGACATCGTGAGGGAGTTTGATGGATATGAATTTTCAGATTTTGAGGATATCAATCATCTTAAAATGTATGAAGAAGAAGGGGTCTGATCCTCATTTTTCAACTATGTATTTTGCTTATGTTGCCATTTAATGCTTAGAAAAACTTGTTACCAGCCTGGATAGAATTAATCATTTCAGAGTTGTTTGGAAGCTAATTTTAATTTATTGGTTTAAAGTTATATTTAGATGTGATACTTGATTGTTATAGTCTATAGTAGAGAATATGAAATTTTTTGTTCATAGATTAGATTTTTATGAACTTATTTAAATAACAATGAGGCAATCGCTTAACCACACTTGTATATACATTCCATTTGTTGAGTGGGACATAATGCCTAATATTTTTTCTTTTTACTTATGATACAAGCAAACAATTTTTCTTTTCAGTAAAATATCTTACCTATGCAAAAAAAAAAAAAAAAGAAATCTTTGGGTAAACTTGATAGCTGTATTTTGCTCTTCATCCCTTCAAACAGTTTGTATCTGGTCTCTTGTACTATATCCCCTTTCTGAAATACTAGAAGAGTTTTTTGTTTTCCCTAGAATAGGAGAGGAAGTGTGGTGTGCTACTTCCAGAGAAAAGCTTTTAGAAATGTGTGTCTCCTCCACTCTCCCCTTCACTGGCTAGAGACCCAAGGGGATGGTAGAACCATAAGGGAGAAGGGGCTTAAACCCCTAAACCCCCACAAGAAGAGAATCACCCATCAATCAATACTGACCCTAAACTATATGTAAACAGGAAATAAACTTATACTGCATTGGAAAAAAAAAGAGAAAGGAATGACAAGTCTTCATCTACCATTTTAACTGAAATAATATTAAGGCCTTCTACCATTGTAATGTTATGTTAGAACAAGTTGATTCTAAGTTCATTCAGAAATAGATACTTTCACAAATACTCCTAAAAATTTTGGGCACAATGATGAGTGGGTACTGCCCATCTTGAATATTAAAACGTATTTTAAAACTACTGTAATTTTATGTCATTGGTTCATAGATGATATTGCAGTTTGAAAATTGACAAGTGGGATATTGTAAAGGTAATATTGCCAATAAATGAAGGATAAAATGAACAGCTGTGTAAGTGATATTGTCATAACTTCTAATGTAATTGCCAGTTAAACCAAAAATAAATTTGCATCCCAAAATGTACATAATAAATTATGTGGGAAAGATTCAATTATAAATAATGAAAAACCTTGGAAGAATTTTAAAATTTTTCCAAGAATGGGAAGTCACTTTTAAGTATGACTCAAAAGCTCAAAACTGTAAAATGCATTTATAACTTCAACAAAAATACAAAAATTTGTACATTGAAATTAGTTAATAGTAAATGACAAATTAATAAGAAATACTTTACTTTTGCTTGACAAATTGACACATATTTTATAAAATTTTTACTCCTACCAGAGTAAAATTTTCTTTCAATGTAAAACCCATATAAATTAATAAGAATAGATTAAAAACAACTTTTGCTGTCTTTTTGTATGACAGTTTTAGATTTTCAGCAACAGAAAGTGCAGAGATATAACTCCTCTCCCCAACATGTGCAGGACAGTGAAAATAATCTGTATAAGTATAACAATAGATAAATACTTGGTCAAATCCAGAGAATATACAGGAACAAAAGGAACCTCTAATGTACACTGGACTTTGGGTAATTGTGTGTCAATGTAGGTTTATTGATTATAAAAGTGCACCATTCTGTGAAGGGGCAGGAGGTATATGGGAGATCTCTGTACTTTCCATACAATATTAGTGTAAACCTAAAAGTGTTCTAAAATTTGCCTATTTTCTGGATTGATTTGGTTTGCTTTTGAAAAAAGATTTGAGAATATAGCCATATTAAATTTGAGATAAAGATTAGAAAAACAAACTGGACATTTAGATAATTTGAAAAATAGCTCTGACATTTAAGGAAATGGTAAAGTATAAATGTGAAATTTTGAAATCATTGAATATACATGATATTTCAAGTTATGAACTAGAATGATTGAGTATACAAAAATGAGAAGATGATCAAAAACTGAGTCTTGAGGAATCTTGACAGGGAAGATCAGGGAAAAGAAGAAGAACTAGCAAGAAGTTTAAGACATAACCACCACTGAGTCATGAGAAATGTGAGTAAAGAATGACATCAACTGAAGATATGTTTCCAGGATGATGGACTAACCAATGCCTAATCCTGCTAAGTCAAATAAGACACAGATGAGAAATGATTAGTGCATATAATAGTGAAGGAGTTGTTGATGACCTCAACAGAAACACTCTTTGTGGATACAGAAGCAAAAGCTTCATTGGAGTGGATTGAGAAAAATGAAAATATAAGAAGTGAGCCATTTTTCTGGGAAGAAAGAGAATTAGAGAGTTGCAGGAGGAAGTGTTAGCATATACTGGTCTTTTCAAATATAGGAATTATAAAAGCTAATTAGTAGTGAAAAGAATGACCTAGCATGGAGCGTAATATTTAGGGTAAGAAGAGAAGAGAGAAATTTGCAGATACATTGCAAATTCAATAGAGAGGTCAAGGGGGGAGGCTTTAACTTAGGAGCATGGACATTATTCATTGTCATAGAATAGAAAGTGGAATACATGAGCACAGCCATAAGTGGGTGCATGTAAGAGCATGCACATACTCTTCTATTTTCCCCAAGTGAGAAGCAAAGCTATAAGCTCTAAGACAAAGTATATAGAGAGATTACAAGCATGAAGAGAGAGATAAGGTATAATGTGATGGTAAAGGAGATTGAGAGAGTTGCAGCCTAATGCCAGGAAACTAATCTCATTTGAGGTCTGTGATCATGAATTTAAAATGAGACCCGCCAACAAGGTTGTGAGTTTTTCTCCAGCCACTTTCAGCCACACTGACAGAGGTGCAGAGTAGCAAACAGATGAATTGAACAAGTGTTGAGGTTTTATCACAGGACTATATCACTAACTGAGGGAAGCTCTTGGCAGTTCAGAATCTATGAACACAAAATATATAATGATGGATAGAAGAATTTGAATAGAAATAAGGGAATGGAGACATGATTGGAGATAGGGCTTGTGAAAATATTTTAGAATCAAGGAATTCTAGGCCTTTGAGGTGTCAAATTTTGGAATCAGGTTACTAACAGAGGTAAATTGGACAGCTGGAGCTGGGTTTTGACCATGATTTTATATAAGATTTGGAATTACAAATAATGATAAGGTCTGCACTAGGGGAATGGGCATTAGTGGCTGAAGTAGTCTGGGGTCATATTCATCTAGAGGGCAGAAGTCAAGAAACTGAGAGACCAGGGCACTAAAAAGAACAATCTTGCATATGGTTAAATTACCAGAAAATCTGGCAGACACATTTCTAGAGAGGCTGTCAAAGAACTACAGAAATTCTCTTAGAAAAGAAATAAATGAATTCAGGACCAAAGAAAACCACAAAGTAGGAATATGGGAGAATCCATGGACAGAATGACATGGCAAATTGGATGGATATGAGATCCATTTTGATGGCTTTTGATAGATATGGAAGGAGAATTATACAGGAGCTGTTTCTTTTGATGAAATTAACTTAGGTGGTTCTTTTAGTAAAGAGAAGGAAAAAGAGAAACAAGGTATTCTATGTCACTTTTTCTGTCATTTTCATACCTGTCATTTCTTTTTTGGGTACTGGGGATCAAACTCAGGACCTTGTGCTTACAAGGCAGGCAGCAGAACCACTGAGCTACATCCCCAGACCACACCTATCATTTCTAATGGTACTTAAACCCATGAGATGGAAAACAAAGTGATGCTTTCTGAGAATCCTGGGACTCAGAGGAAAGACAATAGGCAGTAGAAGAAAGATCCCTGAAACACAGAAATGAGAAATCTTGCACAAATTCAGATCAGGGTCTATGGGATTTAGTATAATTAAAATGTGTTATCTAGAGATTGAGCCATTAAAGGCTTCACATTTCAGTAGCTGGAAAAGTATGATATAGCTACTAAATAGTGAGATGACACTTCTATTTTTTCTTAGAAGAATAATCCCTGGAAAAGTGGGAGCTAGGCAAGGTCTTTAGCGAATGGGGAACAAAGATAGCTTTTTAAAGAGGGAAACATAGCACCATATATTAAGTTTCTTTTCCTTTTCTGTACTTTGTAAATTGTCTTTGAACGACTTTTTCAGTGAGATGAAAGTCTCTCTTCACTTTGGTCCATATAACTCCAAATTACATCCCATCGGCACAAACATGTAACTCTCTGTATTCATGACCCTGCAAGGATTTGAGTGATGACTCCTGCCCAGAACAATGAGGGGCTAAGTCACTGGTGTCTAGGAAATCACTTCCCACTTTTTTATTCAGTTTCAGGTATCATGCTTTAATGACCTTAAGCAACTTTAAAAACATTACATTTCTAAAGAGAATAAAGGACAGATGTATGATGTTATTGATAAGAAACATGAGTATAAGTAATGGAATTCATGGTAATGGCCACCCATGGGAGGGTCAGATTGCCTGGAAAGGCACAAATGAAGCATCTCAGTTGATTGAATTGCTCTGCATCTTGATTTGAGTGGTAGTCTCATGCATATATATAGTGATAGAGGTGAACAAAAAGGGTTGATTAGTTTGTGTGTGAAGTACTGAAAATAATTGTTTAAATGTATAAAAATTAAGGGGGTAGCACAAGACACAGACAAATACATATTTTCTGTATTCTCTAATCCTTAATAAAAATAATTAAGTACAATTTGAAAGAAAAAAAGGATCTTCAAGAAAATAAGCTGAAAGCTGATTGTTGGACTGAATATAGCAGTTTTTAAAATACTAAAAAATTGAAAACAAAATACAACAAACAAAGTCCTCACATGATGAGAGAGTAAATTTGTTCTTGAAGCCTCTTGGAAAGAAGTAAAGTCAGTGGTATGAGTCAGGAGAAAAGATTTTGCCTCACCATATAAAGAAGAATGTCATAGAAATATTAACTTTCCATGGATAAAGTGGTTTTTCACCTCTGCATTGATTTTCAACAATATTCTCTAATTAGACTTCTGATCTGCTTAAGTATAAACTTACATGGAAGGTCAGTCTGTGAAAAATGGGAAATGGTGGCTGAAGTGGGATATCAAAACTTCCTGCTCTCCCAATCTCTGGTGTTCCTGGGGCCACCAAGGGACAAAGGCATCAACTTTTTGCTATAATGAGCAGAAGAAAGTCAAATATCAGATTAGCGTTGGAACTAAAATGTTGTATTTATTTATTGTATGGTATTTGTATAAGTACGTGATCGTTAGTGCATGTTTACAGTACATAATGGTCATATTCATTGAAGGGAGCTGATGCATGTGGATAATATATCTTAGTTCTTTTTACTTCTTACTCCCTTCACCTCTCTCCTGCTTCATCTTCCTATTTGCAAAAGATCTATCTTCCTGTTTCCTATTATCTATGCTTATTGAATGAAATGGTTGAAAATATCTGTTTTACTTCCTATTCTGTGCATTTAAAAATGAGAGATTAATGGTTTCTCACTGTGTTAAAAGCATCTGCTGATTGCAATATTTCTTTTTCTTGTGTGTTTGTAATTTTATACTGCATTAAGAAAGGGACAGCCTTCTAATGCCTCAGGTACACCTGGCAAGGGATAGAGAAGTTAAAATCGTGCATGTTGTTCCAGACCTATTAGCAACAGTAGAGGCTTCACAGAAGGAGACGATCACACTCCTCCCTGGATAACTAAACACAGGACAAAAAAATCCAGTTTAGATGTGGGAGAGACACTCACAGTCGCATTGCTTCAGACATAATCTGCTTCTAAAGTGTCAAAATTGAGGCTTTTTTACACAGAGTAAAAGCAAACTTTTAATTTCATACATGAAAAGATGGACACATAATAATACTCAGCCAAATGTTAAATGAATGAAAACTTTGATCCAAATATAATTTAGTTTAGTACACAATCTTGTTTTTCCATAACGTGTTAAAAATACCACACCTTTTTATGTATAACTTTCCTTTCTAACTCTTCCTCTTATATATAATTTTCCTTTTCCTTATGTATAACTTTCCTTTCCTTATGTGTAACTTTCTTTGATGTAAAACTTTCCTTTTAGAAGAGTGACCTAAGAAACTTGCTATGTCTTCCAATATTTTTCTGTCTCTATTAAAACCCACTAGTTATTTCATATATAATAATATAATGTATGAAAAACAAAAGTAATTATGAAAGATATATATATTTGGGGCCTTGTTAGATTCTGGGGAAAACATATTCCTCAAACAAATTTTATTTTAGTATTGAGACAGACTGTTATCATTGTCAAAATATATGATAGCGCTCTAATGATCTCATTTAGTTTCATAGTTTTAATTTACTACTATTTGTTGATGCTCTGCATTGAAACTCCCACTCATCAACAACTCAACATCTTATTCTTGGACCGTAAGTGATGAAAAACTCTATTTGGATTTTCCTTAGCATTTTTAAGACAGCATATTTTAATTAAGAACATGTTCTTTCTTTTCCCAACTGTTTTTTAGGGAATTTGTTTATTCATTGCTTGTTTTATTTCTTAATTGATGAAGGTACCACCATATAATTTTTTAGTTGCCTGTTTTATTTATCAGTTGATGAGAGGCAGATACACATGCTAGTTTTCTGGGTGCAGTGTGTGTAACATAGAACTCCCAAATAAATTTGAACAGAAGAATGAACCTGAAATTAGTCTACAGATACAGCAGTAGAACTGAAAGTACAAAAAGAAGAGGAATGGTAGATGCAGAGATGAATCAGGGACCTATAATATTTGCTGAAATTTTGACAATGTCAAGGAAGAAAAATCCCTACTATTATTTGGATGAGCCCCACTGTAAATCAAGGAGCATCTATACTTGTCTTGATTGACTAGAAAAACATATTAACAGAAAATAAAGGTGAGGTTAATCATATTGAAATGATATCCAGCACAATATTGTCTTCTTCTTTAGACATAATCTGTTCTTTTGAGTTTTCTTAATTTGAAAAAATATTTATTGTCAGAATATACAGATGATTTTGTAGTCAAATGTACTTGTTCATATATTTTTGTGATCTGATTTTTAAAACAACTTTAGTGAGGTACAATTTACATACCTGATTTAACTGTTCATTCATTTAAGTAAATGACTTGATGGACTTTAGAATATTGATGCAGTTTCACAACTGTTACAATAATTTAGTTAAAAGCTTTAGTCATTATCTTTTTTTCTGTTCACTTCCATAGTTGGGGAAACCGAGTATCAGAATAGTCAAGAACACTTCCTAAATCTTACATGCAAATGACAGAGTAAGAAAACTGAATCTCTAAATTTCTATGCCACCTTGCTTTGCAATCCTAGATCCCACTCACAGAACTCTTGTGAGACCATTTTATCAATTATAAATGGAGATGCTGAACAGGGTTATATGATACAGTCTTTCAGCTTTAACACTGAGTGCTTTAAACTCATGTTTACTTATTTTCTACTGTCTATAGAATTCACTTATAGGCATGGTAGTGGTAGAAGCAAGTAGTCATGTACTGAGGTAGTAAATTCAGATTCATAAAAATCATACTTTTATTACAGTAATGACAACCTGACTCTGGTGCATTCTCCTGAACACTTACTAAAGTAATGCTGTTGTGGGACTACCCAGGTCACATGCCACAGGGGAGTTGTAATTAGTGTGGCATACTACGTACAAGAAAGAAAGCACACACGAAACTTCCAGCTCAACTGGACAGTGGTAATTTTTCAGTGCATAAAGACAAAATGTTAACAATTTAAAGTGAAAGTGCTTATCATCATCTTTATAAAAACTCATAAAGCATTTATGAACATTTAATTATATTTATGATATTTTCATATTGTTAATTATGATGTAAACTAATTCAGAAATTGATAGCATTAATTTCATTTAGGAGAACCAGTTTTAGAAATAAGAGACTCAAAATCTTAAATTATGCACAAGATACAAAATGGCAAAAAAATTGCCAGCTATTCCTCAGACAAAGGACTAATAAAGAATATATAATGAACTCAAAAACATTAGGCTTCCTAAAATAAAAACTCAATAAAAATGAGCCAATGAAATGAATAAACATTTCTTAGAAGAGGAAGTACTAGTGCCCAATGAATATATGAAAAAATGTTCAACACGTCTGACTATTAGAGAGATACAAATTGAAATGATGCTGAGATTCCATTTACTCCGAGAAGAATGGCTATCATTAAGAAATCAGGGGCCAGCAATTTAGCTCAGTGGTTTTGCCACCTGTCTTGCAAGTGCGAGGACCCGAGTTCAATCCCCAGTACCAAAAAAAAAAAAAAAAAAAAATCAAATAATAATAGATACTGACAAGTCTGTGAGAATAAAAGAAACTTCTACATCACTGGTGGGAAGGTAAACTAGTACAACCACTATGGAAATCAGTTATGGAGATTTCTCAAAAAAAACTAAAAGTAGAAATCCCATTCAACCCAAATATTTCTCTTATTTTGCAAAAGAGTTAAAGACATTGTATTACACTGATACATGCATACTCATGTTTATAGCAGGATAACTTATAATAGCTAAATCTTGGAAGCAGCCTGTATGTCTGTCTACAAATAAATGGATAAGAATAATGAGTCATTTGTAGGAAAATGGATTCACCTAGAGACCATAATGTTAAGTGAAATAAATCAGACACATAAGCTTAAATATCACAGGATTTCTCTTATCTGTGAAACCTCAAATATAGTATAAATAAATTAAGGAGAAAATAAAAAGCTAATAGGAAACAGGGAAATAGATCTTTTGCAAATGGGAAGAGGACCAACAAATGAAGGGAGGAAAAGTGGAAGTGGAAGGGGATGAAAAGAAAGAATAACTCCCCATGAAGAATGGAATTATTATGAACTGCACACAGGTACTAATAAAAATTAAAATTAAAAAAAAATACTATTAGAGTATAAAAGCTTTTACATTTTGATATTTCAAAAACTTAATAGTTTTGATTTCAGTGATGTATATACCTGAAATCATTAAATCATAAATAAGGTAAGTTTAAGTAATTTTCTGCACGATATTTTTCTGAAGAAGTTTCCAGTTGCTTTAACAAGCCTTTTGGAAACCATAACAAGACACAGATAAATATTATAGAGCAAATAAATTCTATTCCACTTTCTTGATGAAGTTGTTGATTTTCCTTTCTTAAAAGGATCTGGATTTACTGGTATAAACAAAACATATTTTCCTCTCAAAGCACCATTATTTTTTCCTAAGCTGTTTAGTACAGCATTATTGCTTTCTTCAGTAGTACCTGCCCATCAAGGCAGCATCTTTCCTTTTAATTCCAAATATAATTGTGAGGTTTTAACATCAATAAAATGAACAGAAGTATTATATTATAGTCTGACTATGGTTCCAGTAATGATCATGAAACTACATTTTTTTTCAATTCATTTTTGGGCCTTTAACTCAAGCAAAGAGACAATGAAAACAAACTTGTGACCAATGTTCATTATGAAGTCATGAGAAAGGCTAATAAATTATGCTTTAGATTTCCTGTTACTTTTATACCATGTGAGCATCATTTATTTGTCTGACCATAATTCTTCTTTTTCCTTACTTCACTGTCCCTATCTTTCCTTCTGTCCTTTATCTCTCTCTTCTACCTTCCCTTTCTAATTTCATCAATTCCTTTCCTCCTTCTTGCAAACCAAGATGCCAGGTTAGTGTTCTCATTCCAAGCCCCTGTTAATTTATTTTATTTTTTAAATTTCTCCTTGAATAGCTGTGAAACTCTTATCAGTGTGTCTATTATTTACATGCCTATGTATGGGCAGCCTCTTTATTTGGCATCTTTTCCTTTTCTCCAGGTCATGCCAATGGGATGAGACTTTAAATTCAGCCCTTTTAATCCAGGAAATACTTAAAAACTGGATCCAAGATGAAAGCCACACCCCCTAGTGGATATTACCTTCACAGTGTGACATTCTAAAATGTTCTTGACCACAACAGCATAGGAGTTTACTGTTTTAGGATTTTAAACAACTCCACTATAGATTTTATTTTCACCAATGTCATTTAATACAAATGTTTTGACAATTAATGATGGTATTTTCATTTTCATTTAACAATTTAAAAATTCTATATCTCTAAGAAATTTTATCCCATTTCTAGTAAAGTTATAAAACCACTAATTAAAAGTTATTGTTATAGATGGGAGTAAAAGACGTATTCCTTTTCCTCAAGGAAAAGCCTGGGTGCAGTTCCTTGTTTTTATTATATTTTGTTATATGTATTTTACTATATTAATATAGTTTTATTTTATTATACAGCACTACTAAAGAATAGAAAATGGTTTGTTTTCCATTGTTTCTTAGAGAAGAATAATGCCTGTCACCATGTGATAAATATACAACCTTACTGTGTGGTTTGGAGGTGGTTTGAACACAAAGGTGCATGTTTTGAAACTTGGTTCCCAGGGAGGGAATACTGGGGGAAAGTGTGGATCCATTAAGAGGTGAAGACTACTGGGAGGTCCCATTTGCAATGCCCTTGGGAGGTTTGCGATAGTTCTTGTAGGACATTTGTGTAGCTGTGGGTAGAGGACCATTATAACAGCAGGCCTGGTCCCACCATCTCTCTGGCATTCCATTGACCAATAGGATTGCTTGTTCCCACTACTGCCATCCACGTGAGCTGATACAATCAACAAGTGGCTTCACAAGGGCTTCTGTCAGGCTGTTTAGGCTTTCAATCTCCAAAACTGTGAGCTAAATAAACTTCTTTTCTTTATAAAGTGAAGATACCTCAGGTATTTTGTTATACTAATGAAAAGTGGACTAATGCACACATGCTCCCTTAGGACTAGTTAGATTAAAAATAAGATATAGCCAACAATTGAAAGCTAATTAAAGCAAGAGAAAGAAGAATATTATGTTACTTTGTTTTTCAAACAATGTATTTTCTGGACGTTTGCAGATTCTTTTATGATAAACAATTTTTTAAGTTGTGGAGTATGTGTAGACATTCATTTAACATATACCCAGAATAATTTTATAACCAAGAGTACTTCTTATTGTATTGTGTTACTTTTTGTCTTTATTAACATTAAATTAACCATATTTTTTTAAGCTGGGAACTCAATTAATTGAGTAAATACCCAGTGGAGTCTATAGCCTAAGATTCAATGAGTCCCTACTTTTATATGTCATTTTAATTTCCACCTATCTATATACCTATTTAGTCTATGAATGTCTAGAATGGTGTTTACTTCATTTTGAGAAGGTATATTCTGTATTACATATGGCCTCAGTGGTGTTTGTTCAAATTATATTTTAAATCTGCAATATCTGAAGTGTTTGTTCCATTTTGTTCAATGATCCTCATTTTCCCAGTGTGTTTGTTAATTTAATATAATGAAATTTAAAAAGTATTGGTTATTAATTCACCACTAGCATTGTTTCCAAACATAAACCACATGTTTACACATGTCTTCTCTATTTTGGTATGGCATAAATTTATTAGATCTAAGGTACTCATCATGCTTTAAATTTTAATTTTCTTGGCTTGTTTATTATTACCCCGAGAAGTCAAGTGGAATGTAACACTATATTCATTAGATACCTCTGTATATAATTTCTGTCACAGATTTTTCTATGTTGATGTAGATTATTAAGATGTATTATTCACATATATCTGGGCTGGGATTTAGCTCAGTGGTTCTAGCACCTGCCTCACAAGCACAAGGTCCCGAGTTGGATCCTCAGTACTCCCCCCGCCAAAAAAGAAAAAAATATATATCTTTAGGAAAAGATCTAGATCTGTCCAACCTGTGTAGTATACCGTGGTATTCATCTTTTTAAGATATGAACATTTTAAGTGATTACATTCGATATTTTGAATACTTTGCAGCTATATTGTTTGTACAAATCACATTCCAAATAAATTAGTATTGTAGAAAAATAACTTCAATGCAATAAAATCCATAAATATGAAAATTTTAATTTTCTTATCACAGTTGATGTTTAAAAGACACCCTACATATAAGATAATAAGTTTGCTAAACTTTTTGTAGTGAACTTATTAGTTCAAATATTTTTAAAGTGACCAGATGAAAATGCCATGGATCAAGCAGGGAAAGACATGGAAAAATAAGATTTTGAAAAAAGATCAGGAATTCAGCTTTAGCGTGTTTAAATTTGAAATGCCTTTTATATGTAGTGGAGATTACAAATAGGTTATGGGGTACATGGGCTTGGCTTCAGGGAAAAGAATTGAGCTGTAGATAAAGTTTTAAATTTGGGTCCTCTGAATGACATTTAAGGTCAGCAGAGTGGATAAGATCACTAAGGTTGGGAGTGTAGATAGAGGAGATAAAAATAGCAAGAGCAAAGTCCTGGGATACTCTAACAAGCAGAGGTTGGAAAGACTAGGAGAAACAAGAAAAAGAGATTAGGAAGATAACAATCAGGAGGGTATGGATGGCATTCCTACAACCAAATGAAAAGAACCTATTAGTCAAACGCTGCAGGTGGGTCAAATACACTGAATTTTAAGAATTATCAGAGACATCAGCAAAATGAGTTCTTTGGGGTTCTTGGCAAGTGCAGATGAAACTATAGTAAGGGTAAAATTCTTATTTGAACATATTCAAGAGAAAAGGCCAGGAGAGAAAGTGGAGACAGAGAATATAGATAACTTTCGATACATTTTTTTTTGCAAAAAGTAAGAAGACCATAACAGGCAAGTAAATAAATCCTCATGTTGAGTTTATGATCATTGTAGAAGAATAGTTATTTTAGAAATGCTAAAACTGTGTAAAGCATTTAAAGAAGAATGCATGAAATGAGAACACAATAAATAGTGAATATTTGGTTGGCAGCAGAAATTGGTAAATGGACAGCAATGGAAGAAATGGATTTTTGGTCATCTAATTTTTTTGAATTAGATTGAAAACATGCTTTTCCAAGGTTAGAAATATCTCAAAAATGCTTCTTCCCTCTAATACCTATGCCTGTAAAATAGCAACGAAAAGTAGATTTATAAACATGGTAATTGTGTCATAGCAGAGGAGCAAAACTTCAAGATCTCCAGAAGAAATATTCTCTCCTGTTGTTCAGAGATTAAAAGTCAAGAACAAAATTTTGTTCCACATTATTATTTCAGCAGAATTTTATTAGTAACACCTTCACGAAAGATTACTGAAAAATCTTCAAAAACTTTTTAAACAAACCATTCCTTGTAAAGAGCTACCTAAAATTGTATTGTTTATATAGTAATATGTAAATTTTAAAATAACTTATTCCAAACTCTTCTTTAAAGTATTTATTAAATATATTTTAGATCTGTATATCTATAAATTACATATAGAAGTTACCTTGTAAATGTTTATTATTCTTTTATTCAATCTCCCGTATTTTTGCTCATAAGAACTAATATTTTATATAATATTTCTATAAATAGAAGAATTTATCTATCTATGTGGTACAGTATCCAAAATATTCTCACATACAGATCAATTTTTAGGTTGATACTTTTAGCTGTCCAATTCTGAGCACTTATGTACCAGGAGGTATTCTACTTTACATTATCTTTTTAATTTTATTTAGTCATCATAAAAATTTATATGATAGGACTATGATTGTTTTTAGAAGTTAGGAAATAAATTTGGGGAGGGTCTAAGTAATTTCCTCAGTGTTACACAGCGTTAGAATCATCCTTGGCACAAATAGCTATAGTGATACCCTGCCTTTCTGAAAACTAAGGGAATTTCATTATAACATAACCTGAACTTATATATACTGAGTGGTTCTGTTCTACTTATAATCATATATGGAACAGTATATAATTGGCCTTCGCACTGGCTATATTACATACTAACATCAACTATTTCTTCCCATTTAAAAAAGTTTATAAACCTTAGCTTGAAATATTTACCATTTTCCTCCTCTAGTGTGAACCATTTTGTATCCAGTCTACATGTCACTTTCAGAGTACCTGTCCTCTTGAGGTTCATTGAGAAAATCCCCAGGAAGAATGTACAACTCAGTCAGCCTCTTCCAATTTTGATTTGCCACCTCTTACTCCCTATGTATATTGTTTCATGCATACTAAATCTCTTCAAATGCACATTGTCCTTTAACTTCCTGCTGCACATACTACCATGTGGCAACTGTATAGTCGTGCCTCAGTTCACAAACTCAATTCTCTCCATGATTCTGGTCATAAAACAAACTGGATGAAAACCAAATCTAATTTTCTCATGAAGTCAACATTGAATGAAACCATTAAATTGCATTAAATTCTCTTCCAACTTGGTCTGTAACCAGAATCATGGAAAGAATCAAGTTCATGAACTGAGGTAGCACTTATACACTATATTCCACAGTGGTTAAAACGGAAGTGGACGTTGGAGCTTTGGATGCATTTTTATGGTGCTTCACTGGATGTGCTGTGGTGCTGCACCATGAACCATGCACTAGGTCTGAGTCTTGGTGAAAGATGAATCTTCTTCTCAGCATAGGCTAAAAACTACCTTCAGTGTCACAGCATTTATGTTTCCAGAAAAATATTTCAGACTTTGGAAACTCAATAGAGATAATATCACAAGTCTCACCTATAACCTAATAAAACAGACAGCTCATTTTTGAATAGATGGTTGTAGACAAGTAGAAACTTTCATTGATAAGCATATAATGCATGGAACAATAATTAAAGTTTATACTTTAATAAAGGACATTAAAATTTACATCCTCCTCTAGTCACATAAAATTGTAAACTTCTTGAGAGCAGAGATATTTTATTCTTACAAATGTCTGGAACAAGATATGATAAATTTTTTTTAGGATACTCGAGCTTTTCCAAAGTTACTCATGACAAAAAAACAAAAGTCAGAGGCAAGAAAAACATAGTAAATAAAATAAACAAGGGATTTAGCTCAGTGGCACCGTGCCTGCCTCACAAGCATAAGATTTTGAGTTCGATCCCTGGTACCAAATAAATAAATAAATAAATAAACAAACAAGCCAAGCTTGAATCAAGGCAAACATGTCTCTGTCTAAGTTACTCAGCTGCTCGAACCTGGACAAGGACCTGTCTCTTACTCATTCTGCAAAGATTTTATGAGGGAGAAGGAGCTGGGTAGACACAGAACTCTTTCTACAGCTTTTGTCGTGTGCAGCATAACAGTGCCTCTTAAAATATATATTCTGGTTTCTGAATGTAATTTCCGTTGTTTTATGAATTCTTATTTGATGACTTCATAAAATGTCAATTTTATAATTATATCAGAAATTTTTATACACAAAAGCTTAAATTTGTGGAAACTTTCCATTATATTAAAAAAATCAGCATCCTAAATAACTCACACAGTGAATATATTAAATATAGTGAACATAATACAAATTGGATGAAGCTTTAAAAAGAAAAAATATCTCATCCAATAAGTCATAACTAATTAATTATATTTAATTCAATCTCTGTCCACTAGCCACTGTGCTCATTGCATCATATATGTTGGCATGTTTCACCTCACAGCAGATTTTAAAGCTAACTATTATTATCACAAAATTAGGCAGCCAGAAAGGTCTATGGTCATGACTGTAGCCCATGACTTCTTGATTTCAAAGCCTGGTCCTTACTCAGTAGGCTATAAAAATGAAATATTAGACTTTTTCTTGAAAAAAAATCATCAATATTCATGAAATGCACCTTTCTTAGAACATGTTTAACTACAAAATTACTAAGTAATACACACAAAATACAAATGTGTATGTATTTATGAACTACTCTACTATTATTATTATACCATTAATAAAATACTGGAGGCAGTAAAGGATAATTAATTAACTGATTTCATAATAAAACTCACAATACGAAATTAAATCAAATAACAACTATAAAAATTTTGTGTTGTGTAATAATAAATCTTGTAGGAAATTGCCATTTATCTTTTTATTTTAATAACTCAGCCATAAAATTGTACTTTATTTTTAAAGATTTGAATGTAAAATATTATGATTCTAGACAATAACTTTGGGAATTGAAACCATCATGCTGTGCACAACCTAATATAGACAAATAATCCTTCTCTGTTACATCTATTAATTCTTTCAACTCATTTATCTGAGCATCAAGAAAATATTCAATAATCAGAATATTAAATGTTATACTGGCTGATTATTAATCATATTAAATAACCAATATTATCACAATAATATTAAATAACCAACTGTTCCAAAATGCAGTCATTTAAACCATCGGACATTTGTTTTCTTGGTCATAGGCCTGCCCATGGGCTGTAGTTTAGATGATCTAGCCTGAATTTGACCCCTGCCCCAGGTTGTGTTGGCTGGGCTTAGTTACATGTTATATGCTGGGTTCTGATCTGCTCCATATGTGGGTGTTTGGGACCTTATACCAAAGGGGCAGGCACTACCTGGGGTCATATAATTCTCACTGCAAATAACCAAGGGACAGAAGCCAAGCAAATGACATTCTTACATTTAAAGCTTCTGCTTGTGTTATGTCTGCTACCTTTTCCATCAGACAGTCGCTGGCTAATCCAGGCATTAGTGTGAGAGAAAAGAATACTCTTTCCACAATGAGATAATAAGAGAAGTGACTGGTACTCATCAAATAATGAGCTTAATATAATGTAGTTCTTCTTGGAAATAAATGAGAAAGGAAAATTCAACTATTTTTCATTTTCAAATACTAATAAAAGAACTGATAAATAAAACACATGATCTATCTCAGTTCAGCATAGGGAAAACTTTAAAGGAGGTCCTAAGTACTGCTGTCCTTTTGCCTCTACCTGATAAAGAGATTAAGACAATTATAAATGACACAAAATATTGGGTAGAGAAAGATTAATGATGCTCAGCAAAGTAAAATGTCTGACTATATTTGAAAATTATAGTGGCAAAATCAAGAAAAAGAAAAAGAACTGCCAAAAACAAACACAAAAATATAGTATGTTTTTACTTCACACTTTCTTCCAAAAGTTGGGGGAACCATGTGCAAAAAGATAAGGAACAATTTTGAGGCCCCAAAAAACAAACCCAAAAATTTACTCTGTGCAAGTCAGAAGAATATGGTTGAAATGTGTGAACTGAAATCAAACTGCTGCGATAACGTGAGAGTACCTAATGTCTAGCATAGCAATGAGAATATTCATATTCCAAGCAATATTCAATTTTTAGACTTTCTCCTGTGCATATGACAGTGTCATGCCATCACCATTAGTACATGACCATTTCTTTTTTTTCATTAAGTTTATTGGTACATTTTAGGTATAAAATACAGTTACATTTCTCTTTGGGATCTTGTACCTGTACATGATGTTATCTTAGGTCTTATTTTTTCCCCATTTCCCTGCCCTCCCTTCACCCCTTCCACCCTTCCCTATCTACAAAGACTTTGTTTCCATTTTTTCCTTTTCTAGGATTTTTTTCTTTTCCTTTCTTTCCTTGCCCCTACCCTTCCCACTTCCCCTACTCCTTTAGACCTTTTCTTCCTATTTCACCTTATCAATTATACCATTTGAGCCTTATTTACACTTTTAGTTTTTCACACCAGAGAAACTGTTCAGTATTTACACAAGTGTGTCCTATTTATTTCACTTAATAGTAGGGCCTCAATGGTCACTTAGCTATAAAAGTCTCTGGTTTTTCATTCTTTATGGCTGAGTAGTACTCCATTTTATAGAAAAACTACATCTTCTTTATCCATGACCATTTCTGATGCTGTTACTTTGGCACTGGATAAGTGGAAAAATATGGACAGGCACTAGTCACCCATGTAACCTGTGTAGATGACATTAATATTTGATTCACTTAGCAATATTTATTTGTGATTTTGTTTTAGTGTAAACATTCAAACTGGCCTTTCTGGTTAACTTCTAAAATTGCTTTGTCCTGTCTTTTCTCAAGAAATTTTAAATTGTTCATTCTCATATTCTCCCCTCAATTTGAAAACACTTCCCTGTCAGAATTATGCTAAAACATCACCACATAAGAATGTTGTTTAAGTGACAGAGAGGAGAATTCCAGACCAAGATTGAATACCCTGAAAGGAGAATCATCTAACCCAGTTATAAATAGGCTAAAATCAAAATTTCTTTGTGTTTGAAAAAATTTTTAATCAGAGATTCAGCAACAATTTGAAATCTTATGCCTGAATTTGTGTAGACACCTATATTTTTGAGACTGGAGACTGCAGGTGGCTTTCCTTGAAGAGTCAAGTGAGTGAAAAAAAGCCAACAAAGAACAGCTGCATATGTATATTATGTATAATAATTATATATTATATATGCTAATTTGTTCATTTTGCACTGCAGCTCAGTGGTAGAACATTTGCGTAGCATGCACAAGGCCCTGGCTTCTATCCCCAGCACTGCAAAACAAAACATTATAATTATTTCTTCATTATGAATTAAGTCACACAAAAGTAAAATATGGAAATCAGAGGCAGTGAGAAAAAAACTAAGTTTTTAGGCAGTATTTCCCAGGCTTTCTGATTTTTATAGTTCATATAGAAAGTCAATTATGATACAAGTGAGATTTATACCATGTTTTCCTAATAGTTAATTACCTGGGGCTATTTTTATTTCTGAAACTGCAGCCAGTGGCTGCAAACAATTATAACTTATAATCCATGAACTGAACACTTTTACTAGGGAAGATAAAACAGAAGCTTATGAATTTTTAAGAAATAATTATTCCATTTTCACAGAACTTTTTAATTTCTGTTAAATAAGAGAATTGCAAAAATAAATTAAATGTGAAAAGAGACTAATTTCTAAATTAAATGTGTCATGTCTCGGGTGGCATCTGCTGATCTTTAGACCACATTTACATTCTTATAATGATCTCTACTTTTAAAAGTTTATTACTTTAATCAAAATATTAATTAGGTGGAAAAATGTTCATTCAAAGTTAAATCTTGTAAGTACTTTTACATTTGAAATCCAATATGAATTTAAATTCTCTTCAATTATACAAATAGAAATGATCAGTAAAAAGACAATAGAACTGTGCCTGGGATATATTAATGTTCTTGATTTTATTTATTATTATAAAAGTTTTGAGAACTAAAACTTAATTTACAAATATATACTGTTAGATAAATGAAAAATTAAGTACAGTAACAGACATTGTGTTAATTTATTTCTTTAAAATATACAACATAATATTTCTTTGCAATATTTTTACATAACATTACATAGACAAAGATGTACATAGGTGTCTAGGTGCAAACTAGAATTCTTTGAAGAGTTAGACTGCCTTTGAATCTTTTGGAAGTCTGTTACTCATTGACAATTCAGAAAGCCAGTTGTGTTTTCTTGACTTTTAGATCCACTGAAGCTAGAGGTATCAGGAGGACTTAGGCTAATTAAGATAATTTCTTAGAGTACTCTGAATATTATGTTATCAGCACTGTACTCCAAAGAGTTATTCTTTAAAAAGAATTATTTAAGCTGTTACAAAAATGTATTCATATGTATTTTAAGGTCTTCACACAAACTATGTTTTTGATATTACATGACAAGTGTCATAAATTATTCTACAGATTCCCCCTTTGTTTTTTCTAATTGACATGGAGTACAATGTAATATTTTAATACATACATGCATTTTGTAATGAGCAAGGAGCTGTTCAGCTACATTTGAGCCATATAGCCCATTCGAGGTAATGAGACAGCGGCAGTTAATCCAGAAGCCACATGGCATCAAAAGGTGATGGAGCCTCTATCAGAATGGAACCCTGAGTAATTGTATGGGATAGAATCCTTGAGTGATCATGTGGAATGGTCATATAGCATGACAAGGCAAGAATTTCTGGTATGATATGCTAGCGGCAACTAACGTTTTGTGGCTAATTGAATAACAGTATGGAAAATGATTTAGAAACTAACTAATAGCCTAATGAAATTCCTAGACAGAATTGTATTCACTTAGCAGTTGAGCTATGGGCTGCAAACTGCATTTGGATATTAGAATGTTGGTCAGCCATGAAAACCAAGAGTAAAATTTGATTCAAGTGTTGTCTTCAATGAGTTTGAAGACAGAATATTCATTACCTGGGGAAGAGGCTGGAAATAGAAAATCAATATATATTAAGATTGGTATTGATGATATTGAGTGAAGTATTATGGGGAAGAACTTGACAGTCCACAAGCCTACATGATGTAGAAAAGAGACATCAGAAAGTTTGTGATCATGTAATTTTGGAAAAGGGATGGGGCTTTAAAAGGTTATATGAACCAAGACCCAGCACGGCTTGAACATACTCAGTTGTTTTCACCATTATCTATTATGTGTGTGGATATATGTATTTCAGTGGAGAGAGAAAATTCGTCATTTTTCAGTTTGTAATTCCACACCCAGATAAACCATATTTAGATTTAATGGGCAAACTACAATGCACTACATAAAATCGTAAACTTTGACGTGAGTGTTCTAGCTAGACATTCTTGAGATAGCTTTGGATTGACATCAAAAGCTTTTCAATAAATGTGGGATAACAGAAACAAATGGGTATTTATTATATAAAAGAGAAGACTATGGGAGAAATATAGTTACTCAACACATTTTCTTTGGGTTTTTCTATGGTTTCTAGTTTATGATGAGGGTGAGGTCACTACTCAGTGAATGCAAATACAGGTTTTAGTGAGTTCAGTTATCAAAGCCCAAAATGTTAGAGAAAACATTTTTTCTCCTAGTGTCTCCTGAATTCTTTCTTCATTATCCACTGGCATTCTGTTATACTTAGGATATGAATTCAAGGGACAGGATATTCATTCATTTTTGTGTTTCCTTTCTGTGGTTATGCCAATGTCTTTTGTTGGTCCAAGAAGATGGATTTCAGAATACATGTGGCTACACCAGACATGATTCTACCATCTACAGTAATTCCATGGGAATTATGCATGCCATGTGATATTTTCTTGTGTTTAGCTGTGTGACTCAATTATTTGAAGCTTTCTAGTTTTTTTATAAAACTATTGCAATTTCCAAATGGTTTAGTGTTCTGCATATTTAAAAACAAACCTAGAGTCCAATGTTATGAATGAAATAAAGTAGAAAACTCAAAGCACTCTATGTTTGCTTCTGTAACAAGAGAAAATCCATAGTGAATAACATTCCTAGATCAGAGTAATATTTTAATATTTTAAATATTTATAATATATTTTAAAATAAAATAATATAATAATAAAACAAATAATATAAATAATGAAATAAAATAATATAATATTTTAAAAATCTGAGTTTGTAGGTATAAATAATTTTATTATTATGCCAAAACTGCATGCATGTATAAATAGGAAATATTTGTCATTTGAAAAATAGAATTCTATATTTAAGATATGTCAGTATTGTGCAGAAATCAAATATAACAGCAACATATTTCTATGATTGAGAAGGCTTATATCTAGAGATTTTTTAATAACCTCAAGTTAATATAATTAACAAACAATGAAAGCATGATTAAATCTGAATATTATGACTACTAGCTTGGATGCTTGTATCATAATAGCATCTCATATTATGATGAGGTACAAGTACAACAATTTTGATAAATACTTTAAAGGATGGAATAGAAATAATAAAAATTTTAAAATTTCATATAAAGTAACTATTATTTTCAGGAATATACAGAAATTTACTGTGATTCCACATCTAAACAGGTTAATAAATTCCCTTGACAGCTAAGAAAATTCATTTAGATAAAGTCTATCATTCATACAATAAGATTTACTTTTCTTATTTTTAGATACCCAAGGAAAGATCAAGAATCATAGATAAATGGAAAGGGCATCTTTAAAAATCCCAGTGAATTTTTTTCCAGATGTGTCAAACCACAGCAATTTAATGTATGTAATTTATTGAGCAATTTGGAAGCATAGAGTGACTACTTTTTCTTTCCAAGTAATCTATATAATCTCTATAATGATAGAATGTTATTTCAGTTTCTTAGATACTATGAAAAAGTAACACAAAGTAGATAATTACATCTTTTAATGTCAAGTAGAGTTCTAGCACATACACTTTTGATCATCACAAAAGACTTAATTCCTATTCCTAATCTCAGTTCATTCTGCCATGTGGAAATATACTCAGCTGTAAAAGAGACCCATCTGTAACTCTTTTCATTTATTTTGGAAACCTGTAGGAGAATATTCGTTATCATGACATATGCTTATAAAAAATAGTTTTCAAGTATTACATGTTGCTAGACCAGTTTTTATGTTAAGTTAGAAAGCCTCCCAGGAAATGTCATAATATTATTTGCCAGAATATAAATGCAACTTCAAAATGGAGATTCTAATTAATTAAAATTACAGCTACATATGGTACAGAGTATCCACTTCTGGTAGACATTCTTAGTTGCCTATTCTGTGTCCTTCTTTTCTTTTTTCTTTTCTTTTCTTTTCTTTCTTTTTTTCTTTTTTCTTTTTGAATACCAGATATTTACTCTTATTTGGGGTGGTATATACTCAGTCCCGAGTATTAAATTCTACTTATGCTAATCAAGATTTTGCTGTTCTTGGCTTTGCCTATATTCCTCAGCTATGAACAATTATGTGACTCAGTTCTGGCTAATGAGAACTAAATGAAAGTTTTCTGAGGCTGAAAATGGAAGAACTTATGAAAATATTTTTTTCCTGATACCAAATATTTGAAATGACAAAAATTTCTGCATTCTTCTCCATTTTTTTCTGCTGAGAGTGTGGCTCTGTTTCTGGAGCTGTAATAGGCATTTTGTGACTTTGAGACAGCCACCATCAGGGAAAAGCCTGGAGAATCTTAAACGTATCAGCTTTACATGATTGGTCCACTTGCTTTAGGAATTTGGTGGATTAACAAGAAAAATGTACAGGAGTATGAGATTGGATTTTTCTGTCACATTCTGTCAAAAACAATCTTAACTCATACTTTTTCTTAATTATGTCACAAGAATCATAAGGATACAAAATAACTGATTTAGAGGTTTCACAAGCAATGAAGGCTTTTCTGCCTAATACTGAAGGTTTAAACTCTCAGTGTACCATAATCATGTTGTTTTTAACATTATGCTACATATATGATTTCAGTTGGAAAAGAATGGTTAACTATCAAAGTATCTGTAAACAGTGCTTTAAAAAACTATTGTAAAGCTCCCTAACCAAGAGTTTGTGAATATCTGGAAATCTACAAGCATAGTCCTAGATTTTACTATATCATCTATTCCTGATGTTATGTCATTTAAAATGCATGATTATACAGAATCACTTGGATGACTTCTTTATAATGGACTACATTTCAGAGCCTATATTTTCATTTCTTTATATAATTAAAAGATATTCAACGATGCTTTAAAATAACATCATTTAACTTTTGATGTATTAACAGCTTATATTTGGTTGATTTCTGACTAGAAAGTCTCAATATAAAACACATGTTCCTGCTACTTTGCTCACATTGAATTTATTTTAGCTTCATCTGAAAATATTTCTTAATTATAAAACAATTTCATAAAGTTAATGACATGGTCCATGTGCTCATCCCTACAGAACTGCCAAAAACCTGTGCTGGGTATTTCTCTTATTGTTCAGATGATATCTTTAAAGCTACTTAGTCACAACTCATTAGCAGCATGGACAACAGAGATAATAGAGTTTGTATGCCAAGCTTGTTCTTAATCTGTAATTTGTTCAGATCCCGTCACAGAGCTCAGTGGATTGAGGAAGAAAAGATGAATGCCATTTCTAGTCCTGGCCCACCAAAATTCATTTTCACGATCTTCTTCTCCCTTCTTTTTCATCTATTGGTTTTCTAGTGCTGATATAAAGTGACTTTAAAGCCACAAAAACATGCAGCCACCTGAGGTGAATTGCCTGGCTCCTCAAGCCACTATTTCAGCTACAGGTATCCAGCACAGCTGCCCTATCAAAAATATATAGGCAGTGCAAACTATGTGGGTAAGGAATAAACTTGTTTTTTTTAATGTGAATCAACTAAGAATACAAGTTTGATTTTCAGTAGTAGTTAATTACATTACGGATCTACTGATGGATATGAAATTGTCCTATAACTTAGTGGCTCCAAGCCACAGATATCTTCTGACATATCAGTCTTCTAGGGTAGCTCAGTAGACTGGTTTTGGCCTAGAGTCTCTCACAAAGTTGGAACTGCAGGGTCCTTCGGGGAAACAGAAATAAGAGGCCTCCCCTGATGAGTGGAAGTTTCTCCTTCTAGGACTATACATGGCTGTTGGATGGTGGCCTCAGTTTTTCATTAAGAAGCTCTCTCTATATGGCTGATTATAACATATTGAGTGATGAGAGACACAGAGAAAGAGACAGAGACAGAGAGGCAGAGACAGAGAGAGAATATGAATATGCAGAAACCTGAATTGTAAACTAGAATATTTGTAATTTCATATCCAAAGCATTGTATACTTGGATATGTTACAATTCTATACACTGTAACTTGTGCTGTATACTTTTGAGGATACAGACCAATCCTGGTATATTGAAGTAAAACACTCCACAAGGGTCTGAATTCCAGTAGGCAGAAATTGTTAGTGATCATTTGGAGGCTGGCTACCTCAGTGACATTAAATACTCAGATTATTATAATAGGTATAGTAGTCTCTGGACAAAGAAGTCTTTTCTATTATAATAAACTAATTTAAATTTTGTAATGTTTTGCCACACTTTCCTTACTTCATTGTTAATAAAATTAATTTTTAGAAATCTTAAAAGTGACCATTTTAAGGCAATTTGTGAAACTTGATCAGAACTGAAAAATACTGAAGATTCCAATGGCATTCATTCTCTACTTCTTGAGAGTTTTTTTTTTTTTTGTAAGCACTTTGGCACTTTTACAATGCTTGCCCACCCATTTGTTCAGAACAGCAGGGTGGTATATATGCAATGTTTTCCTTTCCACCATCTCCCTCTCTTGATTTGTTCAGTTATACCTGGGGCTTCCTGGCATGTTCAGGAGCCAGTTGTTCTTACTTTCGCCTTATGATATGGAAGACATAGTCAAATGCTGAGATGAGAGACCCTCTCTCACTATTGCTCAAAACAGTGTTGAGTCAGAAATGGCCAGCACACGTACCACTCAAAGAGGATGTTGGAGGGGCTGCACTCACCATTGCTGTTTATACTGCAGCTTCCTTGAAGGGACATTTGCCATACAGGCTTCTCCTTTCAGTGATATATTAGTTGAGCTCAAAGGTGACATTGGGTTGGCTTGAAATGGTAAGGGCTCATCAGATTAACTCATACTGTAGCCATTTTGCAGATGCATTTAGAAATGGAAATCTTTTATATTCTGTGAGCTGCTAATGCTCATTCTGGTATAGAACCTTGCTACTTCAGTAAGTCATAATTTGAGATAAAGAAATTATGGTTAACTTTGTCTTAATTAACCAGAAGAATTCCATGCAAAAGTGGACCTTGACACTCCACATTTTATTTCTCGAGATGTACAAGGCTTAATACTGAAGGGCCAATCAGATTTTAGTGTTGTCTGGCTAATAGACACATGTGTGGTAGGATTTTCCTCCCTTTCAGCAGACTCAGTACAGAAATTGATTTACTTCTCAGCTCTCATTCTGTGTCATCATAATTATTGAGGAAATTTGTTGCCCTACCATTCCCCTAGCTCTTACTGGAATTACCTAGTCAAATAAACATGTTGACTCTTCTGGGAGAGAGAGAGGGATCTTAGACTAGCAACTTCCATTCAGGCTTATAACTTCTGTATTCAATTTTGTCTATCCTCTCCTGGAAAGGAATTAGAAAGTTATTTTATATTCTAATAGTGGAAAAAAGGAAAGGCTCTCTGTTTTTTGCATTCTTCTTTTGCCACCATACTTCAGATATAATTTACATTTTGTATTTAAATGTTTGTGATTTTTTATTGAAAAAAAATAATGTATTCTCAGACTCCCTCAAAGTACATAGCATTTGCATGCACAATATTCCTTTATAACACCAGTCTAACAGATACTTATCTCCTTTTTTCCTTCCTAGTTTTGCTAAAACAACGAGGCCTTCCCTAACCTCATTATCTAAAATATCCTTCAAGTTCCCCGTGCATTTTGTAATTTTTTTCTTCTAAAAGTATCATCATGTAGCATGCTACATTCTTTTATCTGATTAATTTTCTATATTCCTCTCACAATATAAATTTCACAGAGAGGGATTTTTGTCTGATTTTTCCACTACTGCATCCACAGAGCACAGAAACCAACTGATACATTACAGGTACAGTATTCAATAAGTGTATGTTGAAAAAAAAAGAAATGCTGTAAACATTTAAAGGTTTTTCCAATTCATGTCCAGTAATATTTGTGTGTCCTAGTCAGATCAAGATCTTGTTCCTTCTACCCTGATGACAATTTTGAACCTATATTTGCAAAAAAGTCTCCTCTCTCTACTCCAATTTTTTATAAGATTATTTGCTCTTTTTCAGTATGGTTTATAAGGAGAAAAAGGTTAGAGGGTACAGGCTATGTTTTTGACTCATGCCATCATCATCGGCTTCCAAACTTGTGCTCTTCCATAAAACAAATGAAAGACAATTTGACAGCCAACCTTTTCCAGGTGGGAGATTTAGTCACAATTATCATTACTCCAGGGCAAATAAATGACTCATTTGGAGTTTATTTTGAAGGCCTAAATTCGATTTCGAATGGCATACTAATGTAGTAATTGCATTACCAGTTTCCTCTAATATTTACAAAGTACTGAAACTGCATTAGTGGTTTATGACATCACCAATATCAGTTGATTTAATTTGGTTTTTCCCCGTTAGTAGTCATGTATCATTTTTCCATAAGAGCTCACCTAATAATGCTTATATAAATCTTCACCAATTTCTTACTACATTGAAAGCCTTTTGGTCCTAATGTAACCACTTCATCAGTAGCTACACAGTCTTGTGTGCTGACTAAGCGTAGTCATACTTCCATAATAAAGATGAACAATTAAAATTCAGAAAAAAATTAAAACAGATTTTCCTTTCAGGATGGCATAGTTAATTTCATTGGGACTTACTTTTGTGGACTGACATAATGTGAGACCTTTCATTTCTCAGGGTTTCTTCAAATGTGCCTTACTTTGTCTGAAAGTTAAGTTGCTTTTTCATTTAGTTTCATAATAAATGTGATGCCCACCATGCTGTTATGTAACAATAAAGATATTTTACTTCCTATAGACTTTGTTAATATAAGGAGTAGGAGGAAAAAAAATCAATGTGTCACAACATCGTAAAGTAACCCAGAAAATAAAGTGAGAAATAAAAGAACCAATAAAAAGCCAATACAATTAACTGATGGTATTTGAGCTTCCATGCATACCACAGTGAATTTAAAGATTGGATGTGTTTGTATGTTTTGTTTTGAAGATTTTTTGTTTTCAAGATCTTTTTGGAACTCTAAATAAAGTTACATTACAAACGCCTTCTGATTAGGAAATTATTTTGCTAAATATCATTGCGGACAATAAGAGACAATGAGAATGAGACTCACAAATTTTATCTCAATTAGCTACTTAGTAAGTCATTTCCTATATAATAAGAGTGCTGTGTCACTTACTATTTAGAGAGACCAATAATGTTTTAAGAGATTTTTTAGGACAAATAACTAAGATTACTTAACTATTTCACTTCCTAAATTTATTTCTATTCAGCTGTAAATAAAAAATATATAACACAGTTCTAGGCTTTGGTTGCACAACGATATTGATGGATTTAACCTTTAGGAACCATTTATGTACAAATGGTTACGATGATAAATTTTATGCTATGCATATTTATTTTAACACAAAAGATAAAATTATGTATCATAGAAAATAATATATAAGCTTTATGATATGTATATTCTTTTAAGTTAAAATATGCAAGATCTTGGGATTTTAAATAGCAGTAATGAATTAAAAAACTTTTTAAATTTGAAAATCATTGTGTTATTTTGTTTGTATTAATATATAATTATCCTTATGAATATTTTAACATATTAGGCAATAATATGTAAAAGAGAAAAACTCGGAAATTTTATCTTATCATATTTATGAGCTTTGTAAATTTGAGGAATTTACCAAGTCTTTCTAAGTCTTGATTTTTATGTACTATCATGTTAGAGATATGGATTCATCAAGATAGGCCATTACAATACATCTAGTAAGTGCTTAGTAAAAGTTGCTCAAGAACTGTGAACATCTTTTTAGTTAAAATATTGATTAAAAAGTTACACATTGCCACCTTAATAAAGATGATGACTTCAGGTCTAGCTTGTGTATATAAACATATATAAATACATTAATTGATTTACTCATATCTAAAAAATTATTAATCATTGTTTTAGCTTTTAAATCCCAATATCAGTAAATCTATACGGAAATACTAAATAATCCCTCAATGAAAGTTTTCTGTTTTCTATTTCATGGTAACTTTTCCTCACTAAAATTTTCTCTTTAGGTATTATATAATCAAAAGATAGTCAATTTTGGTATTCATTAAGAACAGAGCTATGGAAATTCAAAATTGCATGTACTGCAATTATACATTCACTAGACAAATATCAAATACCAACTCATAGGCAATGTTGGACAAAATAGGGTAGAAGTTAACCTAGAAAACTCAATTGTTTAAGTAAGTAGCATAAATTAATTTCTGGAAAAGAAATTATATTTTTATTATTTAGTCTAATGGTTACTTGCAATTATTTTATGTTCTAGGAGGTTTCAATTGGTAAGGCAGCCCTGTAAAATCTCTTGCCAAACTTTGAATAACTGTTGACTATTGTGATTGGTAGTTTATTTCTAGCAAGTATTTCTTAATTGTTATATCTCACTTTGGATATAAAGTTGGCTATTTCAAACACTGTTTTAATCTTCACCTTCAGACATTATTTTTCAAATGAACTTACTGTGTATTTCAGCTGATAATCACATATTTTAAAACTTTTTGTTACTATTGTTTTCAAATATTATTATTTTTTTCAAATAGAGATAACAGGATTTTAAAGATTCCTTCTCTAAATGAAATATTTTAGGACTGAAGATACTTGACAAGTTTCCTAACCTACTAATACCATCAATTTAATTCAAATTTAATTCAAACAATAGTCTCAGTAGTTTGAATTTGAGGTAGTCACCTGAAATAGATTATGACTTCTGATTGAGCAATGTGAGTATAATCAGGAAAAAAATGATTTTAGAGGGAAGACAGTGTGGGAGTGTATTAATTTTAATGGATAAATTATTTTCATACGATATATAATATCACATATATAAGTACATAATACAGTAGATCTAATTGCAGACATCTGCGCATATATTTTAAAATTGCTTTGTTGTAAGCTAATTTTGGTTGGGTCTCACTCAAAATACGAAACACGGGCCTTTTTCGCTCTCTACAATTCAATACTGTGCTGTATGTTATCTGTACAGATGTATATCCAGATATAGAAAGAATAGCTTAAATAGTTCTATTTTAAATACCAAATTTGTAGAATAATCAAATGATAGATTTTTATTCCATAATCTTTTATTAAAGTAATACATTTCCAGTATCCACTTAAATAATATTTTACCATAGACTTCTAAGTTCAAATTTCAATAAAAATAAAGATGTCCAAGAAATTTTCTTATAGGGGTATTTAACTTGTATCCTCAAATATTGTGAGAAAAAGAGTAAAAATACTGGCTAAAAGTTATAATTTGGCAACAAAAGTTAGTTTCCCAACTCAACTTCTTACATATTTTCCACAGCTATAATAATTCTTTCAAAAATCATCTGGCAAAATAATATAATGCCAAATTGTTGCTCTAAGAATAAAGTTTTGGGTATGTATTTTACACAATAACCTTGAAGAGAAAGACCACTTTCTTAGGCTACCTGTGCTTGTAAACCATAGAGTAATAGTGCTGTTATATACAAACAGCTGAACATTCAGTTCCATTTTCTTTTTAATGAGGTTAACTCTGCATAGAACAATATGTGGTATATGTTTAATGATGGCTATGATTACATTAGACTCTACTAAAGTCCAATATAATCATTCAGTCAATAAAGTCAATGGACCTTTTGTTTGAACCATCAAATAAAGCAAATATTCATTTTATGTTTCATTGTATAGACATAATCCAAAACTGAATTCATTATACTATGATTGATCATTTTTCCCAATATACATTTCAATATGTTAAAAAGAGTAATTTAAATAGATTCTAAACAAATCAAAACAGTGGAGTATTGGTAAATGAAGTGACAGTAATGCCCAAGAAAGAAATGCTACATTTGCGCATAGTAGACATTAATATAAGTCTGTGACATTGTTGCCATAGGATCTGTCACACGCTTGAATAATTTTGCATCTTCATGAATTTTTTATCACTTAGTTCAACTTCTTTCATTGCTGTAATTTTCTTTTCATTGCTGTAATTTTTGAATAAGTGTTTTTTGCTATGTAGCCCAAAGCATTATTAGTCTGTTGTCATTCACTCAGTTTTCCTGCTCATACTCTGTCAGTTTATTGATCTTATAAGGTTCATATTGGATAATATAAATAATCATAGCATGAATATTAAATGGATGATTAGAAGCATAAATATAAATTAGAAGCACAGTGTGTCATGGAAGGATGATACAGTATGATAATGAAAAGAATAAGACCTATGACTTTAGAATTAAATTGTGTGCACTTTAGATGACCCAGAAACATCTTGAAAATTCCATAAATATTCCTGTAACGAACATGTAATAATAAAATTTAAACATAATTAAAGTACAATTAACCATTTTAAAATGTTTTATAGAAATATATAGTGATAATATCAGATAATTTCTGTAATTATTGAGAAGAGATGCAGGACATGATAAACTGAATGTCTGTTAATGCACATAAACACAAAAGTTATTCAATATTTGTTTCTCATAAACTCTTAAAAATGTAAGCTTTTGTAAGTTTAAGAATAGGACAATAAAGATATATTCTTTCTTTGATATGAAAATGTTAAAGTATAGTTATTTATGTAGCAATAATTCAAGATGTAAAATTGGATAAAGGCCCCAATATATGACAAACTGAATTTAATATACTCTTTAAGCTGAAGGCTGACAGTCAGACAGTACATATTGCCAGTTTTGTTCTGTCATTAGTTAGTTTTGAAGACCTATAAACTAACTACCTACTTGTGTCTAGGTTTCTTCATAATTTTTTAAGGTTTTAGCTATAAATTTAAATGGAAAAGAAAACTTCACAAATAGCACTTTCAGAATAGAATAGCTACCTGATATTTTATTAAACTGTTTTAATTTTTATCTTAGTTAATATTTTAGGTTTTTAATGAACTGAAGTCTTTGGTGGCCAAGATAAAATGCAAAATTAATACAATCTAAGTATACAATACAACCATGTTTTTCATAAGTTTGATCTAAATTTTCTAGTTGTTATGCGCATATACTTTTTTCTTTTTATGATTTATCTACTGAGATATGTATTCACTTAATCTTTTACTCCTTTAGAAATATGCAATTCATTCCAAGCACCCCAAATGTATTCTTATTAATACATACATACAACATAAAATTCATATCAACTAACCTACATTTAAAGTTTGCTTGCTTACTTCTTTATGATTTCTTTTACTAGGAAAGAGAATCAACATGTTTGGTGACTAGTAGGATTAAATTTATAATTATTGAGCATATAGCAAACTTAAAATTCATTAAGATTAATCTAGAAAATATAAGTGAAAGTCCTTTGAGAATAGCCACAACCTATTAGTTGTAGGCAATGGTACTCTCAATATCTTCGGATGGAGGCTTTCCCATGATTATCTTACTGAAGAGCCATTAATTGGTGTACTGAACTGTTAACAATTCTGGAAAAGTCTGTATCTTAAATCTACATGTGAGAAAAAGTACAGAGAGAGAAAATTTTGTGATCATCAAATAGAGCACCAAAATAAAGAAAGTAGTGAACAAAAAATCAGGGTGCTTTGAAATTGAGAAATTCAAGACTGTGGAAATCCTTAGATGGTGGCTATCTAAGGACAAACTTGCTCAGCTCAACAAGCTAATTCTTAAATCCAGCTGCATTGGGAGGTGAGCTGTTTCAAAATACAAAGCCTAAAGATTTCCATTTCATTAGATCAAAAACTCTTTCTACACATAAGGATAGTAGGTAATATGGAGTTTTCTATAGGTTATTGACCTGTTGTTGTTTTGTTTGCTTAGCAGGAGCTTCCTTTATAAGCATCACTGCAATGCAAAGGATGTGTGTGTGTGTGTGTGTGTGTAAATGTATATAATTGCATCATCATGTATGTATATAAATGAATATATTACATCATTGCTTCCTATAAATATATCCTTCCTTCCTATACAAACATGTATCATAGATTCTATAAGGAAGATGATAAAATGTCTCAGTTCATGTCCAGAATGGACTAGCATCTAAAAGAGCCTCTTGTTAAATTAGGTTTCCAGGGCACACCTGGTATAATGAAGCACACATTAAGCCTGACAAGAAGGCTTTCCAAACCATTTCATTTTGCTCTAAAAATGTCTTTTGGTTCTTTTTAAAAATTTGCCAAAACTTCAATCAAACACCATTTTCTTAGTAATTATATGTTGAAGGATGTAATCATTGCAGCTTCAGAAACCAAGAGACTGGTAGCCCAGCCCTGGGCCTGTTCCCACAGTCGCTTTTGTTAATGCACTAATGAGCCATTGTCACAGTGGAGCCAACCTGGCATTAGCACTCACAATAAATTTACTGCAAGAACACTGCTGTTTGTAATTAGCTCTTCATTACACAATCAGGCTGATTTAGAGAAACTCTCATATGATTTGCTCAGCAAATGAAGCAATATAATTACACTTCACTTGAAATCAACAAATTAGACTGCTGTTTGCAATTGGCTATATTATGTACTATTAGTGCCCGGGCAATCACAGGCCTGTTGCTTTCTTTAACACTTAAGTAAAGTAAGTCTAATTAAAACATTGAATATTTCTGTATATGCAAGAACAGCTACATAATGGTCACAATTTTCATAATTAAAGAGGGAAACCAAGATTTATGTTCACAATATTTTATGTTAAGCTCAAGCCTTGGCCATTAAGATTATTGTGCTAGAAGTCAGAAGCTAAAAACATAAAGGGAGGAAATGAAAAATTTCTTTTTGAATCAAATTATTTTCTAGCAAGGGCACATGAAAATTGAATCAGATTAAAATTAGGTTAAAGTAGAGTAATGAGCTATCTTTTAGTTTGTGTGATTCTCAGCATTAGATATTTAATACCTCTCAGCTGTTATAAGGGTGATGTTCCTTCTTTTCATTGCATTTTTGACTCGAGTTTATTTACTAGTTGTAATAATCACTGGAAAAAGTAGTTGGTAGGAATTTTAGAGACTGGGTGCTTTATTTAGCAAGTAAAATACGTAACAATCAGTTAAATTTGAACATCCTGTATTTTATCTGGAAACCTTACTTTATGGTATTTATGGTGATCCATTTCTGTGTGTTAAACTAAGGATATATATAAAGAGCAATGCATTTACGAAAGAGTTAAGTCTCCAAAAAACAATGGATTAAAAAAATTCAACAAATAAGATTGGAGTTAGTAATGTGCTCTCCACCAAAGAACTGTACAGTTCTTTAATTCAGGAACTATGTCAACTAATTTTTATATTCTAAATAATTGGTACTCAAGACTATCAACTAAAATTCAATAAATTGATAAACAAGATTTAGAAACAATGATAATTGTAATAGAATGATTTTAAAAACTTTTTATTAGTATATGTCTGTGATACATAATAAATACACTTATAGTGGGGAATTGGTATACACAGTGGTACTTCGGTTCATGAATTTAATTCTTTCTGTGATTCTGGTCACAAACCAAATTGGATGAGAACTGAATCAAATTCAAAGTTTAGGTTCAATGTTGACATTATAGGGAAACTTGATTCGTTTCTTGTCCAATTTAGTTTGGGATCAGAACTGTGGAGAGAATTAAGTTTAGGAACTGAGGAATCACTACATATTGCATCTTGATCTCTTTTACTTCCCTTCTTCATCCTTTCCCTCCCATCACCCTAGTTTTCTATGTCACATTAAATAATTTCATTCAAAGATCCATTGATTTAGAAATCCATTGTTGATGCCTACTTCTATGAATGTGTATGATTTGAAAGTCTGGTATATAGGCATATGGGTTTATGTGAATGGAGGTGCACTCAAATGGCAGGACTTTTTGACCTGCTGAAAGATGGTGTACACTGTGCACACACATGGCATTTGGTTCTATTGTAGTTTCAAATGTAGCTTCAAAATGTAGTTAGGATTTTTTTTTGAACAAAGAGTAGAAAAAGATTTATGTCTCCTTGTCATGCCCTGAATTAATTATTTAATTTTAAATTTTATTGGAAGGGGAAATTCTTGAAAAATTTAGAATTCCCTAAATGTGTTCACTGAGTTCTCTTCATAGTATATATTTTCAAATATACCTGTGCTTGATTTCATCTATTGCTCAAGTTGTTGCTCATTTCCAAAGGGAATAGGATGAATGACACATGGCTACTAGCTAAAGTTGAAGAATCCTGTGCATTTGCTGTTTTCTGATTGTTTGAAATGATGAGAAAATTTGGAAGTCTATTCATATTATACTATTCCCCCACCTCTGCCCGGTTGTGCTAACTTTCAGATTTTGTTCTCCATCACACACTGGGAAATGAAAGATGCTGTTTCTGTGAAAAATATATTAGACTTCTCTTTGTGATTTCCATTTTCATGAGGATGTCATTGTCTCATTTCTTGCAAAGACTTATATGAAAATGTTGACTAATTAAGAATTTTGTAACATTAGACCTTAGAACAGTGATGACAAAACTTTTAGAGATCAAGTGCCAAACTGCAACCCCAAACCACTTATTTATCTCAAAGTACCAACACTGCAATTAAATCTGAATATTGAAATTTTAGTTTAGCAAAAACAACTCTGCATTAACATCTTTTGTCTTAAACGAAAAACAATAACACTTGTGCCATAGGTTTGCCACTGATGCCTTAATTAATTGCAAAAACCAAATGTTCAACTTAAAATGTAGAATTAGGTTACTGAGTGAAATATAATAACTAGAAATGTTTTCTCCAATGTGCTGATAGAGTAAAAATTAAGTATTTTAAATTTGTCCCCCTCTCCCCTCAACTTTATATTTCTCTCCTTTTGAACATTCCCATATCAAGTCAAATGACCAAGAATTCATGGATAGTGAAATATGTTCCCTTTGCTTAGTCAAAGATGTGTTCATTTGTATTCTCACTGTGTTATAGAGAAATAATTTTTATAAGGTTCGTTAAAATATCTTTCTATAAAAATTAAAAACAAAACTGTCTTGTTCCAATCTCCAGTGCCATATCACTCGGTAATGCAGTCCAGTGTTTTATTGAAGAAAATGGGTAATGATTTAAGATCTGGAATATTTATCTTTAAAAATTATATTCCATGCCTTTACAACAATGGCAGTTAACTGCTGGAGATTTTAAATTATTCTTTAAGTGCATTTCAATAGTGGAAATTATTTACTGAAAGGTAGCTATGCCATTGACCTCATTGAGAGATTTTCTATGTTATCTTTTAAAATGACAGGTTGATAAATCACTCTGTAGAGCACGCTGAGCCTACCAGTTGAGCATGGATGCAATTTCAAGAATATAGAGAAAAAACATTTCAGTAATCACAGGGACAGTGTTAAGTACTTTCCACTAAGCCAAGCAAACAGCATATAACAAAGCCTAAAGCTCTCAAATGATGAGAGTTAACAATGACTCTTTCTGGACACCCACAGGCTGCAATGAAATGGCCCGTTTTATGAAAAATACTTTAATATTTTATGAAATAGAGTATCATTTGAAAGTATTTTTATTATTTTTACTAAACTGGAGAAGAAATATGATGAGCAGAGATTTTAATGTCTGAGGGTTCATTTTTTGAGTGGGAGGGTTCTGTGTATAAATTAGCCTCTCTTCCTTTGTCCCTCTTTGTCATGGAAGGGATTCTGCTAACTTTAAATAGCTCAGGAAGATTGTTTGCACTATTTTACCTTCAAAAATAAATATAAATTTCCAGTGTATATTAGCTTTTCCATTTCTTATAGGGTATCTGTTCCCAAAGTAGTGTCTATGTTTCTTATCTATGATATAGTTTAATTCAGTTACAAATGGAATGGAACAACTTAAACTTGGCTAAAGCATATTAAATCAGCATGTATAAAATAAAATGATAAATTTTATACAAAAACAATGGATATTAAAACTAACATCAAAATTATTTTTAAATAACAGATAATGTAAAAGAAAAATGGACTTTTTCATTATTTAAAAACATTTTCAGTGACTGGGAAATTCTACAAAGTGAGAACTACTTTACTCTTTGCCAGTTTAAAAGAATGTGTGGCTTAGCTGCTATAGAAATGGTCATAGCAAAACTAAAACCTTGAAGGCTAGATTCTGAATGCTATTTGGAATATTAAACACAGCTTTATTTTCTCCTATTTTGGAATAAAATTACTTTAAAAATAATATTAGTAGACAGTACAATTCATTGTTTTGGTTTGGGTCAAAAATATCCATGTTCAGAGGTGGGACACGTGGAAGGTGATTGTACCATAGAGGCACTAAACTTATAAGTGAATTTATCTACTGATGAGTTCATAGCCAAATATGCTATTAGGTGATAAGGCCTCCTTGGAGGAGGTCGATCATGGTGGGTGTGATGTTGGAAGGTATATTTCTCAATGGCCTTCTTCCCTTGTTCTATGATTCCCAGCCAGTATGAACTGAGTGGCTTTGCTCCACTACATCCATCCACCCTGGTGTTTCCACTTTGGAGTCAGAAGACCACAGACTGAAATTTCTGAAATGGTGAGCCAAATTTCACTTTTCTTCCTTAGTTGTGGGTGCCAAATATTTCTCACCTGAGGAACAGGAAAAGCAACAGGAAACCTGACCAACATGTACAGTAGTTGAGGATTTCATTTGGTAAAACTACATGAAAACAAAGACCGTATTTAAGAAAAGAAAGACAAAGACCATATTCAAGAAAAGAAGGCCAAAGCTCTCTAGAATTTTCACACATTTCCCAAATGTAAATGTGTAGTTGCATGTGTTTGTGAATTTGTATCTTATATGACTTATTGTTCATGTATTAGAAACAACACAGATGAAAGAATAGGAGAGTTCACATGACAGCATGGAACTTTCAAAGAAGATGAGAATTACAGGAACACAGTCACCTTTCTCTATGTCACTAACAAAGCAAAAAGATGATTAGATTTATTCTTTCTATCTTCTCTCTTTGTGCTAGTTGGTTTTGTTCCTGATTTTGTCATTCATTATTTGTTGTGAAATTTCTGGCATCTAAATTTCATTTCATAAAAAATAGTAGTTCTCCTGTGGAATGGCCTGCCATTCTTACAGAACAGCAATACACAGTCAACGATGTTGATGTATCTAGTAGCATGTATCTAGTAGACAAGTTCTTTAAAGTTCTGAATTACGTGGAGGCTTGCTCAGAAGTGAACACAGCTGGGTTCTCATGTTGTCTTCTTTCCTCTCTAAACTACTTCCTACCATCCTTATACTAACATCTGTGATGTTTCCTTTCAGGCCTCACTCTCTTCTCATATCTGTTCCTTTCTTTACACTCTTCTTCCAGTTAGGTTGTGGCACACATTCCACCTTCTGAACCATCCTTAGGAGGGGATCACAAGTCCTAGGTCCCCCACCAAGTCTGTCACCTCTTAACTTCTAAGTCTAGGGTCTTCTGTGAATTTTAAAGCCTGTCACTGTATTTTTGAATATGGTTTTGCTCCTCTAAAAGACCACAAGTATCTCAGGGATAACAAAGTATTGTGGCTCTCTTACTGTATAATGTTGCAGGTTCATCAATTTAGCAATATAGATTTTGATGGTTTCCTATTTTATCGCATATCAATAAAATTGTAGTAGTAGATCAATTTTGTAGAATTAAAATTTATTGAATTCATTTTTCTGAGTGTTTAATAATAGTAATATGATTAAGTACTATGTAATTGTGAGAGAAACTTAGAGCTGTATCTAGCACTTTCCAGTCCTACTAAGACTCTCAAAGCACCAATATGTATATATATATATACTTGGTAGACTCTAGGCAAACAGAAAAGCAGGTAGGTGAGAACTGAGGACTAGAGGGTCTAATTATCACAAATGAGATTTTCTTTAAGTTTTAAAAGCACACATATCTAGGACTTCTAAAATTCTGTGTGGCACTGTTAATACTGCAATAATTTTCAGAAAAAGTTCTGCTATGAAAAGTAGAAACAAACTAAAAATATTTATTTAATAATAGCCCAAGAAAATGCAATTACATTATTTATAACTGTTAAAATGTAATGTGGGAATCTGAAAATGACTTTTTGGACTTCTGAGTTGTTGATATGAATGCGTATTACTCAGAGGCTTCTGGAAAGCATTTTTTTTTCAGTAGTACATGTTTGCAGTAAGTAAAGTCTACATGCAGATGTTCATGTACACAACACATCCCAATTCCTACTTTTAAAATTAAATAAAAAAGTGAAATCCTTGACAATTAAGCACCATTATGAAAGACGGCTTGCAGTAAAAGCATGCACAATGTACATCAAGTGTTTCCTATTTAATATGTGTGTACTTACACTTATTTTCTCAATAAAATATACAGATTAACATAGACACTTTTAGAAAAATACACGCTAGTCAAAAATAAAGATCAATATAATATATTGATTTGAACTAAGCACCAGTAACTGTACAATACATAGTTGTGATTACACATCTCTATATAAATTTGTACATGCTAAAATTCCTATATTCCTATATTCATGATGGCATAAATAATTATTTCAATTAATCCCACATGTAAAATAATATTTTTTTCACCTCTGACGTAGTAGGTAGTTTAACCATATGCTTAAATCACTGAAAAGTAGTAATGAATTGTGTTTAAAAATAATTTCAATTTATTTTTCCAAAAAAGCATGGATATTATTATCAATAAAGATAGGTAGAAAGGAGACACAAATTAGAATTTAAAAATGGTCCTGTTAAGAAGACAACAACTCAGGACAGGAAGTTTCCCAAGGTTATCCATATCTGTATTCTCTAAACTTGTTTATGCTTCTTTTCTTCCAGGTGCATCACACACTAAATCCCTTGAAGCCATAAATTAACTTAGTTAATAAGATAAAGGACAGAAACTTGACCTTAAGAAATACAGTAGGCTGGGCTCCAGCTTTTCTCCTATAAAATGGGCTATCTTCTCACTTGCCAAATGAGCCATGATCTTTCTTCCTGTGGGTGAATCATCCTTTCTTATACTATAAACCAGCCCAAGTATTCTACAAATTCACAAATTCCACAGATTTCTCTGGCTAAAAATACATAAATAATCTCAATTCTAGATTGCCATGTAGAGCTCTCTTGAGCGTCTATTTCTTTGAGACTGTACTTTGAAAATTTTGCCTAATAAATGTCTTTATGCCTTTTTAAAAAGAGATAATTAGAATGTAGATTTTTTTCATATGATAATTTCAGTGCTATTTGATTTGAATTTATATGGAGGTGTGATACAATAATCTTTTCAGAATTTCAGCTCTATAAATATCTAAAGCCAGCTTATCCATTAAAAAATGGCAATGTTGGGTAGCAGTGAAAGAAATGAAAGAAAATGTTTATGACTCTAAAACCATAAACACCATTAATACCACCATTAATACCATTCTATTTTTATGTGATTGAATATAGCTCTATGAATGTTTTTGTCAATGAATACATTTGTTGAATTGATATATCATACTTCATTGAATAATTCCCTTTGGGTAGATGTTCAGTTTATTTTTAATTATCAATATCACAATAATACATGCCTACTTATGTTAATAGCAGGACAACTCATAATGGCTAAATCTTGGACAGGGACTATGTGACCTTTAATAGATGAATGGATAAAGGAAATGTGAAATTTATACACAATGGAGTACTACTCTATCATAAAGAAATAACGAGTTATTTGTAGGAAAATGGATGCACCTTGAGCCCACAATGGTAAGTGATATAAATCAGACACACTTAAAGATTGCATAGTTTTTTAAAAATGGGAAACCAAAAACATAAATGAGCAAAACAAAAGATAATAGGAAACAGGAAGATGTGTCTTTTGCAAATGGAATGCGACCAAGTGATGGAGGGTAGGGAGGGAAAGGCTATCAAAAAAGAATGAAAATGAGTGATGTACATGCACCAATGGCCCATGAGGAATCTAATCACTATGCTCTGGAAACAGGTACTATTAAAAACTAAACATTGGATAAAATAAAAAATAAGAAACAATTTCATTGTTTGCCTTATTATGATAAGGAATACAGACTCTGACTTACGTCAGTTTCTTTCATCTCAACACATAACACAAGTAATGGACCTATTGCAAAAGGCTAATCTTGTTTTGAAGAAGACAGAGCCTGCTTCTGACCAAAGCATTCCTTCCACTTCCCCCACACTGACTGAGGTTGCTTTTGGTGGGCAGTGAAAACTGATACCACTTCATTTATCAGCAGCCATCTCTTTCAAAAATGCCAATTAAATATTTATTGATTTTATTAATAAAATATCAGCACCCCTAATATCATGTTGTTTTGCCAGCTCATATTAACATGGGTCAGTTAGAATCACTTTTTAAGTCAGTACTAATTATTAATATGATTTTTGTTTTTGGTACCAGGGATCAAACTCAGAATCTTGCATTTGCAAGGCACGCATGGTGCCACTAAGCTAAATCCCTGCCTCAGTACTAATTATTTTTAATAAGCACTAACTCCTTTGTTCCTGTTCTACTAAGATGGTTTAAGGGTATTTAATTTTTTTCCTAATTTTCTACCTATAAAATACATAATGTTAACAGCTACAATTTTTTTTCACTGTGGAATTATCTTCCAATCATGTGAAAATATGTGATGAAAAGTTTTTCACAATGTATACTTCCTTAGAAATAAGCAAAAATCCAATGTAGCACGTTTGTTATCCTGTTTGGGATGAGGGTAGAAAGAGCAAAGAATATTAAAGATCCCATTTAGTATAGAGTGATTCAGAAGCAAATGAAAGAATCATTTAGCCTGTATTATAGAATCCTATTATATTTGGAAAAGAAAATAAAGATAAAGGAAATGTGATATTTATACACAATGGAGTGTTACTCTGCCTTAAAGAATAAACTTGAGTTATTTGTAGGAAAATGTATATTTATTTTTAGGACAGCTAATTCCATTTTTATTTACTAAAAATGTACCACTGCCAATATAAGGTGAATTATTTACACTTTTTATTTCTTGGTACTGAGACTCGAACTCAGGACCTTGGGCTTTCCAGGCAGGCATGGTGCCACTGAGCTACATCCCTAGCCCATGAGTTGAATCATTTAAACTGTTATATGTAAGGGTTGTTGCTGAAAGGTGGTTGAACTTGTAGGAAATTAACATCTGGATCCCAGTATTTCAGAAACTATGCACCTTGACATTAAATTTATAGAACAATATATTACCCTCTAAATCATGCCCTCAAATTCCGGGAATGCTTCTATCTTAACCCTTTAGTGGGTGGCAAGGAGATCAACTAATTTCTAGGAACATCTAAAGTGACTATAATGTGAAAAAATTAATATTGATTCACTGAAATTAGTTCATATGTAAACATGAAGACTCAAAAAGCATTTCTAACTATCCACAAATGCATTAAGTACTGTAATTTCTAATATTCACACACAAACTCATAAAATCTATGTATATCAGGGACAGACATGTAGATGTATCTAGATATACTCCAATCATACATTCATTCCATCTCATTTACAACTTTATGCTTACAAAATTTTCTTACTTAGTTAGTAACTGTACAATAGCTATCTTAGCAGAAAATATGCATTAAGAATATGAATTTGAAAGACTTTATTTTTAAAATTATAAATAATATTTTTATATTTCAAATGATGGATCTTTTGTTACTAGATCTGAAACTAAGCAGAGAAAAGCAATTAATGGTACATTTATTGCATTTAATAAATTGCTTAATAATAAATTTTTATTTTCGTTAGAGCATACTGATACATCTTATTTCTTCATTCAATCCTTAACATACTTTTATTGAAACATCTCACACTTTTCACAAGTAAAACTACAATTTTGTTGAAAAAACTGTGATTGAAGTCAAAGTTGTCACAAACAACAGTTCAGGTGAGTAGTTTATTGAGGACTATTCTTTCTTAAAAAAGGAGGAAAATATCACTGGGTCTGGGCATTAATGAGAACCATATCTCATTTTGAGAAGACCCTCACATAGTTTGTATTTCCATAAAAAATATTCGAAAGTTATAGCTACCTGGGATCTTATTTCTTGTCATGAAAAACATTAGAAACTCAAAAATAGTAGATCTTTTATTAAACATTCTTGCTACAATGAACTAATTAGTAAATCAAAACAAATAGAATGTAGATAGACTTGAGGCTAGGTAACAAAATAGTGAATGTAGTTACCAAGGCTTTATATGAGAACAAGGTTGATTTCTTAGCCAAATGGAGAAGAATACACTCAGGTATCTCAGCTTGCATGAAGAGGATCAGATGAGGGTGGAAAATGAAGCTAATGACAGTATTTTATAGTTAGCATAAGGAAAGATACACATATTCAAGGTCCACGGTGTTTGGGTATTACGGCAGGAATCTTTTGAAGTTGACAAAAAGTGAACATGCTCCATGGATTCTTGCTATATTTAGAATAGTGGGAGAGAACTAGAGGGATTTAAAGACATTGCTTTTGTACACTTTGATTTAGCCTCTTCCTTTGGTTTGTCTGTGTAAAGTGGAGAACCGTGCTGCTAATTCCAAGTGTTTATGGACTCATCTTTCACATCAGGGAGGCAGTTTCTTTTTGAGTAATTAACAATTAATGATGCAAATTAATTTTCATCTTATTGTATTCATGACTAAATCTTAAAATTTTTTTTCATATTTCATAAGGAGCTTGGCTATTTACACTTTAAATATCTATTACTCCATATATTATTTTAATTATTATTTTGCAGAATTGGAGGCATAGAAATTATATTTTTTTAATTGAGCTACATTAAACCATCTTGTTTATTTTTCATTTTTAATGTTTTAATTTATTAGTACATGTTGCAGAACATGCATTTTATGGTCATCTAGGGGAGCTGGTACATGTACATAATAAAGTTTATTTATTTTTCTATAGGAAATCATATGTGGTCATCTCTCTCAAAAGCATTATAACTCAATATACTTTACTTAGGAGAAAAATATAAAAGTGTTAAATGCTTCTGGTGCAATTATCTCAACAAATAATATATTCAAGAGAAAATCATTGCATATTAACACTAGCAAGATAAGATTTCACTGGAAGTCACATGATATTATAATATAATAGTAGTGTGTGTCTAAAGAACTGATCGAAATCACAAACAAAAGTATATTAAAGATTAAAGATCTATAACTCTTCTACTCAACCTTAAATCTTTTTTTAAAATCTTGGCATACATTATTTATAGATCTCTGTGAACACAAAACTCTGGAAATGTGTCAAAAAGCTACAATGTGTTTTCCTGTGATGTAACTATCGTACAAAACCTGACAGTATAGAAAAATAAGGAATTATAAATGTTAACATTTATCTGGGGCATAGTGGTAATGGCCTCTTTGGACATTTAGTGATTGTTAATGCATTTATAAAAGCAGAATTTTTATAAATATAATAAAAGCTCCTTAATATGATTTCTCTTTGGGGTCATTATACTGTCAGATGCTTTGCAGTATCAATATTTCTGACAACACAGATTGAAACCACTTAAAAGGAGGAAGTGTTGCTTATCCTATCACTTTATTTTGAATTAAATAAATTTAAAACATAAATGATAAGAATGTCTTAATATAAAGGATGTAATAGATTCAATTTCTGTCTAGCCAACAGTATACAAGAAGCTTAAACAGACCAATTATCTCATGTTAAAGTTATTTCAAATATAGTATGAGGACTCTATTAGTAAATATCGACAGGTGTTTGTCAGGAAGGCTATCAGTGAGCTTAGAAAGGATAAAAGTGGTGAAGCTTTCTTCTTTCCAAATGATAAAAAGAGAAAATACATTTCAGGATGCCTAGTAATTTAAAATACTATACATTTTTTAAAGATTGAAAACAGGAATTCTTATAGCATATCACTTTAGGGTCTTACACATTATCCTATGTGAATAAAATAACTTGTAGTTATAAATTAATTTTGTTAACATATTTGAAATTACTAGTCAATAGAAACAAAAATATAACAAATGAAAGGCTGATGTTAGCTAATTATAGGATTATTATAAAGTGTGGCAAAGAGAAATTCATGAAAATTTAGAGGGATTTGTAGAAGTAAAAGTCAAACTGCCTGTGACTTGATGTGTAAAAAACATTAGCCAGGAAAAGTCAATCACTCTTATCTTTTTTCTTTTTTGGAGAGGGGCTCTTATCTTTTTAACGCAACTTTTCACTGAAGTTTCACATATGGTTAATTTAGTAATATACAAAGAATATAACATATGTGCCATTAGTCAAATTTTTAGATCTAAAATTTGAGTAGCTGAATTAAAATTATGGTGGACATTGAACATAAATATAATATAAAAATCCCCACACTTTTTTGAGTTCTTACCAGGGGCCTGAATAAATTATCATCAAGTGATAGCATAAATAATTAAGGACCTTACTAGAGAGAAAAATCAAACACCTTATAAAAATAGTTAATTAAAGCCAGTAAATAAGGTGCTGATTATCATATTTCATTTAGTATAACAAGATCACTGGTAATTTGTTATGGGGAAACTTTTTAGAGAAAATGTATGTCATTTCTATCCCCAAAGTATTTTTCTATTTTAAATGAAGATCTTTACATATCACAAAGACTCAATTAAGCTAGAGATGAGATTTTCAAACAAGACACCAAATTTCATCATTCAGTCTGTTTTTAATGACACCTATGTTATTTCCAAAAGTGACATTTAGGTTAATAATCTGCTTTTCAGAGTTGTTGGAGTCTCTTTGTTCTCTCTCTAATTTTTTAATGCCTGGGAAAGATGTGTGGAGAGGGGATGTTTCCCAGGTCCCAGTGCTCACCTACTTCTGAATTTTCTCAACTTTTTTCTCCAACAATGACACATTTTACACATTCTACACATTTTACACATTCTACCAGGCACTTATCATTGCTGAGATCACTTTTAATCACTTTCATTTGACACATAGAAAATAGAGGTGGGAAAACTTGCTCTTCTTCCCAAAGGCTAAACAGTCTGTAAACCAAAACGTAAGATTTAAATCCACACAACCTGATCCTCAACCCAAGACTATTCTCAGCCCATTATTTTGTCATTGGAGGAGCTGGGAATACAAATGTTCCACACAAATCCCTTCATAATCAAGTTATATTTTCTTCTTCCAGAAAACTTTTAACCAGAACCATCTTTTTTTTTTCTTTAAATTCTCTAAATATTTCTTAAGGTAATTTTAAGCTGTTCTCCAAAATAAGTTGAGAATTTAAAAATTTCTGTATTTTTAGATCTTGATTGGTCTCTGTAGTGTAACTGAAATGTGTATTAGAATTCTAGGTTGAAAGAAGAATTTTTTAATGCATTTGTTTTTAAATTGTTGTACAAAAGTGCTTGCTGATTAATATTATCTTAATTTTTCCCATCAATGTGAAACTCCTTTACTTTGAGATTTGGCAGTGTGAGATTCTTGAGATCATTACACATTCTGACTACGGAGAAACAAGCAGTGCAATTATCTGATGGTAAAGTTCTTTCCCCTTTTCTGCACTATTGACAATAGAGTTTACAAGTGGGGTGGGGGACAAGGAGGGCAGTTAGAGAGCAGTTGTTTAGAAATTGCCTTCACAGTTTCTGCTATGGTAGAACATGACCCTTCTAAAACTTCAGGAGTTGAAATTTTTCCAATGTGATGGTATGGAGAAGTGGGACTTTAAGAAGTGATTGGACCTTTACAGTGGGAGTCCTTTCTCCCACTGGTGGAGGGAATGAAGGATTGCATAAGATAGGCTTCATGCAACATTTGATACTTCTGCCCTTTTGCCTTCTGCCATGTGAGGACATAGTGTTCTTCCCTTTTAGAGTTCAAGGTGCCATCTTGGAAGCAGAAATGGGACCCTCACCAGACAATGAACCTGTGGGCACTTTGATCTTGATCTTGGACCTCCGAGCCTCTAGCTCTGTGGACAATAAATTTCTGTTCTTTATAAATTAACAATTCTGTGGTATTTTGTTATAATAACACAAATGAACTAAGTCAAAACTCTATAGCAACACTGACATGATGTTTATTAAAATTTGAGGCAACTTGAGTTCTTATTCATCCAGTCTACAAATGGGTAGATCTGTACATATTTAATAATAGCTTCAAATATGAATATGTTGAACTTGTTTTGATACAATACAATTCACCATTAATTTTCTCAATTATTTTCCCAGTAGAATCTTTTATCTCATTATATGGATTTTATAATTTAAGTATGACTTGTTTGGAAAAACTTCTGGTTTATAAGCCACGTTTGTAATTAAAGTTTCTAAAAGCCTCAGTGTAGTCTTTTTGCATTTCATTTTACTTTAATACTACCTAGTAAACTTTTTGCTTTATGATGCTTATTTGTACAAAGTATCGTATTCTCAGTCATAGTTACTTGTATCTATTCTTTTTTCATAGTTACTATTGTTTTGTTCTGTTAACTAAATACTAAACAATCCTTCTTGATCTATTTAATAGGTGTTTCATGAAAACCCATGTGTATGTTATAAGTGCCATTTGAAATAGGTATTAGATTACAAAGTTGGAAAAAATTTTTCAAACTATTAAAGACTGAAAAATATTTCACGTCATTTGCTTTGGTTGAAAAATAGTGACCTTTATTTTACTAAAATGTATTTAACTAGTAAATCTCAGCAGCAGAAATTTCTTTCATCAGCAGTTTCCAGCATTCAACTACAACAGAGTAGAAAGGATATCATTAGTCATTTCCAGGCAATCTGTCATACAATGTGCATCTGTCACTAAATTAAATTCAAATAGTCAAATGGGAACATAGATGGCTATCATTTTTTAAAGAAAACTGGTAGGTGTTATTTTTTTAAAGTTATGAACTCAGGATTTTCTTTTTAGTGATAGCTAAGTTTGTATTGCCTTCTAAGAGCCTTTACCTAATTTGATATATTGATATATTACAATGAGTTATAAGCCATATAAATAGTTGTGTATCCAACAGTCAGCTTCATCAAGAACAGTTATTTAAGTCACATTTGTTTCACAAACTTTGTTTTATTTTTTAAGAATTAAAACTTGAGAAACAACTGCAGGCTGAAGCCTTGAAGCTCTGAGAAGGTCTCAATTGCCTCTTCTCTTCTCCAGAAGTGGCCGTGCACTCAGTTTGAATGTGACCATTGGATATTTTTGTTCATTTTTTAAATATAATTAACAAGATTCCAATTTCATATTTATTTATATTCATTATTTAATTTTTATCTTTTCAATGAATATTTATTTTCTTCATTTCTGCAATAAATCTTGGGGATATCTGCCTATTAATGAGACATTTTCAAATAGCAATTATTTTTAATAATACATTACAGACTTTCTTTTTACTGTTTTAATGATTTCTATTCTTGTTTTAATTAGTTTTCTTTTACTCCTTTTTTCCATTGTTTTTCAAAATTTTGTGCTAGACACAGCTAACTAATTTTTGTCCTGGTTGAAAAGTTATTCATTTTTCCTTACTAATTTTATTGATATTGTCAGAAGAATGTACAAATACATATTAAGATATGAATAAAGTATGTACAGATGCCTTATGCTATTCTATACTAAAGCACTTTATTTAAACACAATCTGTAATGTAGGCTATGAATCCTAAAATTGATTCTAATGTAAGCATATATTTCTGAATTTTAAACTTGGGCAACAATGTTTTTAAATTTTTGACCTATCAGTAATTGGAATAACCAAGAAAATATTTACAAAGGAAAAATTATACACATGTGGCCAGTACTTTCTGGTTGCTTATTTGAGAACAATTCTTAATAGAGACAATGATTTGTTTGTGTGTAGGGGAGGGGCCATGTTCCACCTTAGTGTGATAGTTTAGATTTTATTCTTCTATAGTAGGTTGTTAATAGTGAATCACGTTTCCAAAATTATCTAAATATGTAACATGTGGTACAAGTGATTTTCTTTTTGATTTTTAAGACATCAAAATAATTGCATTATTAGGGCAATGGTATTTTTTTGTATCTTTTTTTATAGGCTAAGTGCAAATTCCAGATAGTACTCAAATGAAGGCTGTGCGAACTAATTCAGCAAATTAGAATTCAGCTGAACCAGACGAAAAGCTAATGCCAAACTTCAGTAAAATAAAATACCTTCCACTTGAAAGCATTGCCTTTTGAATATGTAATGTCTCTTGCATGTTGAAATAAATACTTCACAGATTTAATTTTCCATACAACTTTCCTCACAAATGTCTTTTTTTCCTCTCACAACAAGACTGTCTGGACTCATCTATATCAACGAGCACCTGTATTCTGCACTATAAAGAAGAATCAAAATGAAGATCTACCAACTTTAAAGTGAAAGCTAGAATTTATTCAAATAACCAAAGCCTAGTACATTATGCTCCTTTATTTCAAACTGACTAATGTGTAGTCTTTCTAAAACAAATGAACAAATAGCAAGAGCAGACTGATACTCCACCTACATTCAATTATTCCACTTGCTTTAAGAATCATAGAGCCAAATGGCTGAACCCATGAATTCTGGCACAAGTAAATTTGGTGTTTAATACTATATTCTGATGTTAAAATAGGATTTCTTTACCAGTTAAACAGCAAAAACAGAGTAACTCTCAGACTTTCTGAGAGAAATAAAAGAGAAAACACATTAAAATTGTGACAATTGTGGTTTAATTTGACATACAAGTAAGTAATGATACTTCATCTTAGAAAGGGTGACTGTTCAAAGAGGTAAGCTTATATCAGAATATTAAAAGAAAATATGTGGAGAGGGAAGGAGGATGCCTGTGAAGAAGTTTTAATAACAAATGAGATTAGAAGTTGAGGAAAATGTCAGAGGAAGAGGAAGCAACAGGAGCAATGGAAAAGAGGCAAGCTAGAGAAATGGAAGTGTAATTATGGGAAGAACATTCTACTCTGTGTAATGAATAAGATGTAGACTTGGTGAAGGGTGAAGAATGAAAGATAAAATGATCATGGAATGCTTCAAGAGTATTTTAAAAAATAATGACCAACATTCCTTAATTTGATTACAAATATAATATATATGTATAATGTATGATATATATATATATGAAACTTTAAGATTAAAAAAATAAAACTCAAAGAAAATTGCATTTAGCTGCATCATAGATAAACTGTCAAAAGACAAAGACAAAAAGAAAAAGGTGACAAATTTGCTATCATGTATTTTCCATAACAATATTAGCTGAATTCTAATCAGAAAACATAAAATTGAGAAGGTGGTAGGGTACCATATAAGAAATACAAGATACTATAAAAATAACTGTATGGGGGATATGGACTGAGGGTTTGTGTTCCCCTCCTTCAAAATCAAATGTTGAAAACACAACATTTGGTGGTATGAGATTTAGATATGGGAGCTTTCAGGAGCTAACTGGTTCTGAGGATGGAGCCTTCATGATAAGATTAACCTCTGATGGCTGATTTTGGGTGTCAACTTGACTAGATTAAGAGATACTCAGCTCACTGGTAAATAAGTAATTATTTTCAGTGATTCAGTAAGCACTAAACTCATGCTTCTTCAGGTAAAAACTGAACCTCAAGTGGGTTTGGATTTGTTCAGAATAATTGGACTGCTGCAGGTGTATCCATGAGATTGACAATGGAATTGGTGAACCAGTGGGGAAGATCTGCCCTCAACATGGGAGGGGGATATCCAGTTGGCCTGCAGCCTGAATGAAGAAAAAAAATGCAGAGGAAGAGCGAATTGTCACTGTCCTCTAGAATCAGGACACCCTTCTTGTCCTCCTCTCAGATTTCAGAACTCAGTCCGGGTTATTCAGCCTTTGGATTTTGAAACTTGCAGTGGCAGTTGAGACTTCAGCGGTAAACTGAGCATTACATTGTCAACTTCCTTGGATCTGAGGCTTTCAGATTTGGACTAAGCCACAATGTTGTTTTCTGGCTCCCCCCACCTCTTTGCAGAGAGCCTATCGTAAGACTTCTCAGCTTCCATAACTGAATCAATTCTTCTAATAAAACCCTGTCATTCTCTCTCATCCCCCCTCCATCTCTCTCATCTCTCATTGGTTCATGGCCACCTGCAACCCAGAGCATGTGTCCTCTCAAGACACCAAATCTGCCAACATCTTGATTTTAATGCTCAATGGTGATATGTCAGCTTGAATGGAAAGAAATGCCAAAGGGCTTAGTGGAACACAGTTCTGATGTGTCTGTGAATAACTGACATATAGGCCACAAACTGAGGGAGAAAGACCTCCCCTGGGTGTGGGTGGCACCAATCAACCAACAGTCTTGAAGCCTGAGTGTAATAAAAAGGGAAAGAAAAAGGCAGTTGGCCCTATTTTGCTTCTTCAGAGGAGCCCTGTCTTTGTCAGTGCTTTTGGAAGCTCATCTCCAGTCCCTTCAGGCTTTCAGCACAGAGAGTTTCCCTGATATGAAGAAGTTAATATATAAATAATATATGAAATAAAAGACAGATAACAGAAAAAAAAAAGAGAAAGAAAAATGTTATTATAGTCTAAGTATGTTTCTGCTGTGGGTTTCTAATTTCACTCCTAAATGGTGTGAGAGCTCACTTTGCAGAATTTCCATTTCTTTGATATGTTAAGGTCTTTATTGTTGGTTATGAACCTGGTCTATTTTGAATAAAAATAAATAGATAATTTTCCAGGATATGAAAATCTATGAAGATAGAGAGTAGCTGAATAACATTTAAGAAAAGATTAAGCTTTGTACATAGAAAACTAGGAACTCTTGTTTAAATAAATGGAAAAGACACACGTTCACATACTGGAGTATTTAATACTATTTAGATGGCAATGCATTCTAATTTTGATCCAAAGATTCATGCAATCCCTACTGAGAACCCAATTGTCTTGATTTTAAGAATTTAACATGCTGTTCCTAAAATAATGCCAGAGTAGCAAAAAATAATATTTGAAAGAAGATTAGGATGAAAGTGTCACATTTTGTGATTTTAAAATTTACTGTAGAGCTATAGTAATCAATAGAGTGTGTCCTAAATACAGGTAGAGAAACAGCTCAATAGGACAGTCTGGAGTGGCCCAAAATTTGGCTTCACATTTATTATCATTTCATCTTGATCTGATTTCTAAGAAAACTTAACGGGAAGAAATAGTCTTCCATCATTGTGTTGTGTTAGGTGGATAGTCACATGGGAAGAATAAATCTGGACCCTTATCTTTCACAACAGGTAAAAATGACCACAGAATGGCTCAAAATCTAAATAAGAAGCTAAAATTATAAAAACTTTAAGAAGAGAGAGCACAGGAGTAACTTTTCATAACTGTCTATTAAGCAAAGATTTCTTAGAGCAGAAGAGACAAAAAAGAAAAAAAACCAAGATTAAAAATTTCGTATTACAAAGGACACATCAAGAAAGCGAAAAGTCAACATACACAATAAGAAACTAGTTGCAAATCATATTTCATAAAGAAATTGTATTCAGAAAAGAGTAGGACTCTTAAAACTCAAAAGTGAAAAGACCAACTTAAAAATGGGCAAAGGATTTGAGTATACATTTTTCTCAAGAAGAAATTAAATTCCAAAAGGCACATCAAAGATGTTTGGCATCATTATTCCTTAGGTAAATGTAAATCAAAGTCTTAATGAGATACTATGACACTCCTAGAATGACTGAAGTTAAATTACCACAATAACAAGTGTTTGTTTAAAAATGAAGCAGCCATTTTGTAAAATAATTTGATAGTCCCTTAAAATGTTACTATAATGCTAACGTTATCATATGCCCAAGAACTTTTAAGTTTATACCCCAAAATAATGAAAACATGTCATTATGCTTATTTGTACATCAATGTTCGTAGTTGCATCATTGTTAAGAGTGAAAATATTCCACATACCCACCACTGATGAATTGATGAGGATAAGTATGACATATCCATACGATGGAATATTTTAACACGTACACAAGTAATGAATTACTGATACAGGCTACAACATGGAAGAATCTCAAAACATTTTGACAAAGGAAAAAAAATCTGTCACAAAACATCACATGTTGGATCATTCCATTTATGTAAAATGCTCAGAATAGGCACATACAAAGAAACAGAACGTACATTGTTGCAACCAGAAACAAGATGATGCTACTAGGTTGTTTTTTTTTTTTTAAGGAACTAAAATATTCTAAGCTAGAATAGTGGTGATGGCTCCACAATTTGAAATATTATAGAAAACACTGAATTTTACACTTTACTAAGGTCAATTTTATATGTGAATTATCTATCAATAAATCTTTTATTAAAAAAGAAAAAAGAAAATAGCACTTAATGAAACAATGTAATGTCTAATGTATTTTATCTAAAGAACCAGTCTTGATACCTTTATCTAAATTTCTTAGAGAAATAATAAATTGTATAAGTGTTGTCTTAATGGGATTTTCTTAAAAGGCTCATCTAATTCCACTTTTTCCATTACTGTTTACATCAGGGTGCCTGCAGCATACTAGATGAATTCATAAAGCTTACCTAATAAAGAATATTTGAATAAAACCCACAGTTGAAAATATGACAGAACCCTAAACTATTAAAATAGTATTCTGATTTATTAAATTATATTTTAAGTTCAACTGTTATGAAAGGAAATTTATTTTCGTTCAAAACAGAATTTATTCTCATTAACATTTTATAGCAAATAAGAAAAGATATAAATTGTCAAGTGAATATCAAAAGAAAGCAAAATTACTTTAAGATGAGATGTTCTAAATGTCTTCATTATAATAAGCAAAGCAAAACAAAAAAAATTGGAATGTGACCATATTACACACTTCTCTTTCATGATAAATTATATGGAATGGATTTTATAGATTCCAATCACATTTTTAAAGCTTTAAGAGAAGAATTTTTCTTTGTTCCAAAGTTCCATTAAAATAGATTACTTATGTTAATTGATGCACACTAGAGAGTGAAAATGCTCTTTCTTTTTCTACTAAATTTAAATGTACATCTTTTTACATTGAAAAAAATACACAAGCTGAATGATAACAAAATGGCATCCACCCCCGAATGATCCGCTGTGGTATTGAATATGGAAATGTTTACAAAAACTCAAGAAAAGAAACCAGGTGGGGTGGTACATATCTGTAATCCCAATTCTTTGGGAGACTGAGGCAAGAGGAACACACATTCCTGCCCAGGATTGGTAACTTAGTGACTTAAAGAGACACTGTCTAAAAATAAATTTTTAAATGAGCTGGAGATATAATTCAGTGCAAAGGCACTGTGTTCATCACCAGTACTACCAAAAAAAAAAAAAAAAAAAAGGAGAGGGAAATATAAAATATTTAATAAATTGAATTTCTAGTCATTCACTTAAGTAAAAGATAAATATTAACTTAATTTAATTAATAATGCACAGTCTCTCAAAGAGCTTAATTTTTCAAAACAATTGGCTGATAATTTATATATTTTATAGATAATGATTTTAGTATAATATCTTCATATCATATGTTACAAAATTCATAACCTAGGTTATTACCACATTTAAGATCCTGGGATAAAAGAAAAATTTCCAGAGTAGTAACTATAAATAAAGGTAGTCTTTATTTACTTGAACAAAAACTAAGGTAATGGAGGGAAAATATACAAATATCTTTTAAATTTATCTCCAACTGTAGTTAATTCAAATGCCATCAAGCCATTAGTATTTTAATATTTGTCTATTTATTTTCAAGCTAATAAATAAATCCATGTTATTTAATTAACATCACTTTGTGCTTCATTTGTCACCAACCCCCCTGCAGGTGATAACTTCCATTGCATGGGTAGTATTTAAAAGTGTTGTGCCCATATTGTAAGGTCCCAAAGACCACCAGGAGGCCGTTTCTGATATAAGCACATGAGGGTCGTTTATTCAAGCTTAAGCAGGGACTCTCAATTGTCATCGACACAGTGGATAGAGATTGAGAGCCCCAAGTTCCAAATTAGTGGGGTTTTTATAGAGGTTACAGCAAGGTTTGGAGATTTTCCACTTAGCAGTTATATGATTGGTTAACATTTAGCGAGCATGAAGTGTACATTTTTGATTGGCTGAACTCATCAGGGGTAAGGGGGGATTATGTATAGGTTTTACAAAAGAAAAGAAGGACAAAGGTTAGTGGGCAACTGTCACATATTGATGGTCAGCAGACATGGTGACTAATGGTCACGACCACCCAGCACTGACAGTCAGCACATTAACAGACAGTTTCTACAGATAGTGGGCCCAGGATGTTCATTTCTTGGGTAAACAGATGGCTGAGTAATTAATTTAGGAACTTTGGTTTGTTGCAGATTGTATCTTTTGTTCCAGAGCAGACACATTTTAACCATTAATTTGAGAGGCTAGGGGAATGGTGGATTTTAGCAAAATGGAGTCGCTTTGGTCTCACAAAAGCAAGTGGCACTATTCAATTCATTTTGTGGACAAGAAAATAAATTCAGATTTTCTCCTTTCTCTGGGACTCAACTAGTTGTACAACTACTGAGAACTATACTTGAGCTCTTGAATTGCCAGTTGTTTCTTTCATGTGAAAAAAGGGAATTACTTATTAATCATTGCATCCATATTAGAACTTTGTTTCAGAATATATAGCATATAACTTTTGTGACCCTTTTGATATAAGGTGACTAAAAAAGTCGTCCCAAAGGTGCAGCACTTGCCATACCCCTGCTTTTCTGTAAGTGCTTTGTAGTCTGCCATTTTAAAACCATCTCTAGATCTGCTTATATGAAAGAGAAGGGGTATTTGGGGTGACATGAGAAAGTAAAAATTATTGATGCCCCATAAAATGAATGGAAGACTTGGATAATACTATGCCTGTGGTTTTGATAAGCACTATTTTGCTGGTATTTTATAACAGAAGATAAGATAAAAGAATTTCTCTGACACATTTTGATTATCATTTTATATCTTCAGCTACTAGAAAAAAACCCTAAAATATTTATCATTTTGTGGAACATTAAAGGTACTGGGAATTAGGGTTCAAAAGTCTGCAGTACAGTAAATTTGCATTATGTTTCTGAGAATTAACTTTCTGAGACTTCTGAGTCACTTTGTTGCCACTGAGACAGAACTCTAGACACCACAGATTAAAGGAAGAGAGGTTTATTTTGGCCCACAGTTAAAAGTTCCAGCCCAAAATCAGCAGGCCTAAAGGCAGGAATAGCATTGTGGAAGGGCTTTCTGTGAAGGAATGCTGCTCACCTTGTGGCAGCTGGGAGGCAGAGCCCAGAGGGAGGAGCTGTGAAGGGAGAGAAACCCTTTCAAGCCCGAAATCAAGTGACCCACCTAAAACCAGGCCCCACCTCCTACCTGTGCATTCCTCTTAGATTAGTCCACTGATGAGTGAAGCACCACAAATTATCCAATCACCTATTTTTGAACACATGAGGCTTCTGGACAGACCTTATAGATATAAACCATAACACAAGATATATCTACATCTCAACAGGAAATATATGCATGCATTAAGATTTATATAGTATCAATTAACTATTGAGGGATTCTTTTTTCCTTCCTTTCTTTTTTTTGATACAATAGCATTTTGTTATGTAGTTCAGGCTGTGAACTCCTTACATAGCCTAGCCCAGGCTGACTTCATTCTCCCAATGCTCGTTTTGTGCCTCAGCCTCTCAGCTGAGCGCTGGGATTACAGGAATGCACCACTACACCCTGCTGCTATCAATTAACTATTAAAGACGATTTTGTTTTGCTCATCTGTAGAAGTAGCAAATTAAAAAAATGTATCTGAGGTGTTATTATGTCCATTAAAAAACGTTACCACAGCCCCTACTTTAATTTCTGCCTTGAAAGTCACAATATTGAGAGTCTCTAGAAAGCTAGAACTGAATGAAGTTAATTAAGCTATATAGGACACAAAAGATCAACGACTTTTTCCCATGATTTAAAACAGTTTTTCCAGTGTAGATAATGTGTAGCAACACAAATAAGAACAAGCTTACATCCTTGGACATATGGAACTAGTAGTACCACTGTAAGAGAACTTATCTATCTAGTGAGTGGATCTATGGGGCTACTCATTATCTTCATAAATTTACCAAGGTCTATAGGAGGCCTGAGTTCTCCAGTTCCGTCACAGATCTCAGCAAAAAGCTCAAATCAATCACTAATGACGGTGAGCCCAGAGAAATGAAAGGACTCACGGCTCCATAAATAGCTCTTTTCATTCTTGTATGAAGACACCAATTCTGGGACGAAAATAAACAGCCTATTTGAGAGTTAATAGAAATAAATATCAGATGAATGAAAACACTAGGTGTCCGAGTAATAGTTCCCTCCACACAAGCCTTTATTTTAAATAAGAGGAACTAAATTTATCTGGAGGAAGGCATGCTTATCTGTCTACACTCAGGTCTTAAAGGTTTGAAGAATGTCACAGCTCTTTCAAGGGGATTTTCATATCTCTGCCAGAATTGATGAAATATTAATTTTAAAGTTTAAATCTCAGGAACTAATTGCAAGAGCTTAATAGAAGCTTCATAGAACCCTTAATATTGTGACTGTGTAGTGGAGAACTCTCATGTCTATTTACTGCATGTATATTTGATAATCAGTTAATATCTAAAGTAGTATGGTATTAATAATTTTTTAAGAAATCCTAAGAAAAGCAGACAAATTATTAAACATATTATAAAAGAGATACTACACAAATATGACAATTACAAATACAATTGTTTATATTCTTAAGCTAAATATGTTTAAATGGTTATAACTGCTTTTTTAGTTTGCGTCTATATTTCATTTGCCAGATTTAGCAAATAAAAATATAAGAAGTGATAGATTAGAAATTTTTGCCTGAAATTAAAATTCAATATGCTTTTAAAATCTATTAGAGCTATAAGAAAACATTTATCAGAAAAATATACATTTTCTTTCTTATATGGCCATTAGGAACATGGATAATGAATATGGGAAATGACCTTCAGTAACAAAAAGTGGGGAAAAAAAAGATTAGAAGGTCTGCAAAAAGTATAGCAATCACTAAAACACAAGCTGTCAAATTTCACATCCTCCAACTCAGGTTTCCAGTTGAAATGAATGCATATGAATTCCTGCTTTCACACAGTGCTATAAGGATTATCTCAGTTTTTTTTGACAGAGCCTGCACATAACAAAGCTCTTAATGGAAGCTGAAATTGTCTTCAATTATACCCAGTGTCTAAAGGTGGGTCAGCCTAGCTTTTTAAGCTCTTAAAATATGTCTCATTTTTTTCAAGGTTACCAAATTAATAGGACTTCACAAACTTTTGTCCTTACTTAAAAGTTAGAATTTAGAACCACACAATACATAAACTATGAATTTTTTAAAAAATATTTTCCACATTAAAGTTGGAGGATGAACTCCCAAGTTCATGTATGTGTCCTGAGGAAGAACAAGACAAGGATTGAAACTGAGGTCCATTGCATGTGTGAATGCTAAGGAGTTATGGTCTCTCTTTTCAGACACGGAAAAACTTTATTTTCATTAATGAATTTTTAATTTATGAAGGAATATTAATTAAGCACTTACTATTTTATATCCTAGACACTGGAAATACAGAAGGGACAAAAACAAGAGTGTATGCCTGCCCTCATGGACCTTATAGTTCAGCTTGAGGAGATTGGCCAAATATTTATGAGTTATATTTGGATAAAAATTGTTCTGAAAGAATTGTTTCTTTCTTATCTACCAGTGTACCTACTATTCTTTCTTTCCTTCTTTCTTTCTTTCTTTCTTTCTTTCTTTCTTTCTTTCTTTCTTTTCTTCCTTCTTTCTCTTTGGTCTCTTTCTCCCTCTCCTTCCCCTCCCTTGGTATTTCTCCAACATCTAAATTTACTTTTTCTGTTCGTTAGTTAAACATTCTTATTATGTCTTTTTTGATCCACTCTGATTGGGGACAGTAAGGTAAGAAAACTACTAATCTATACACTTTCTAAAGTTCTGAGCCTTTTCTATACAATGGAAGATCAAATAATGTTTTCCTTCCCATTCCTTACCGTTTTACTAGCATACTCAGTATTAATGGAAGAAATGTCTTTTTTTTTTCAAGTATTAATGGATTCTTGATCTTATAATTCAAAATTGTAAGAGGTCAATTAGTTTTTTAATAAAAATAAGTAGAATGTTTATTGCATGTAATGACTTTATTAATATTAATATTTAAGATACATTAATATTAATTATGGACAAGTTCTGATTTAATTTTATTATAATTACCATATTTTTCTTTCTTGAAAAAGTGACACATTTAAAATATTTAATATTATATCATAACTTACAAACTCTTTCACATGAGAATAACCTAACAGATTCAGAGTTAGTAATAGTTGTAAATAAATCATTCTTCTAAAGAAATGTAGATTATTTCTGTAACTTCCATTATTTCTATTGTTTTGTAATGGCAAAATTTATTTGGGAATCTCAACTTCTTTATTTAATTAAAGGTACTAAGGGATAAGCTCCTCATAATTGTAATCTATTTTTATGGATTTGATTTTGAAGAAATAAATTATTTCAAATTCCAGAGATGAACCAATATGTGAAAATTCACATTGATTCAGCCTAAAATAATTTTATAACTTTGACACTGACACTGATAGGAAAAATAAATGTGATGTGTCCCTTCCTTGGGGAGTTCACTGGTAGGTAATGGAAGTACACATACACTCATGGTCAAACCAAGAAAGGAACTGCAGTGATACTGATTCAGGATGTGCTGATAATGAAGAAGAATAATTTGAAAGTAGTAGTGAATAATTTTGTGGGTTTCTGTGTGCTGAGCATTTCACATGTGTTCACAAGTATTTTTTAAGCCAAATTATTAAAAGCTACAAAATGACATAGACTGTCCTACAAATGCTTCATGAAAGGTGGGCTAAATATATTAACATAGAAAAACATACATAAATATATGTTTTTAAGTCTATATCTATTATCTGCCAGCCTGTCTGTCTAGTGAACTAATACTAACAAATGTATTACCACACATAGTTATCATTTTTGTGGTGGGATACAACTCTTATATTTTTCAAGAATAAAATATATTATTGTAAGAAAGGTCACAGAAATAAGGCAGGTATTGTAGAGATACATTTCAGGTAAAGAAAACAAGATTTAAGTAAAACACATTGTGAAGAGAAATGTGCCATCTTAGTTTTGTTATGACAAAAATCTATATTGTAAATTCTAGAGAAAGGTGATCTACAGAGCTGATGGGAGGTGGACTTTGGCTTGTTATGGGTAGGGGTTTGCATAAGCAATGAGAAGCAAAAGAAACATTTTAAGCAGAGAGGTAAGATGGCTGGGTATTGTTTGCTATAAAGATAATTCTCACAATGATTGGAAAAAAATGAAACAGAATAAGTTAGAAACACTTCTCAGCAATTTAAGCCAGTGAATGAAAGCTGCAGTAGAATGAGATGAGAAGAAAGAATGATGTAAAAGGGACATGGAGGTAAATCTGGCAAGATGTGCTCATTAACTGGATTCTGGATGTGAGCAAAAAAGAAGAGGCACAGGAGCAAGCAGGTGTCTACTTTTGGTGGGCAATGAATGATATCATCAAAGGAAAGAGTTAATTTAGGAAAAAGCAATAGTTTAATATGAGACAATTTGGACACACTGAGTTTGAAAGTCATCTAAGGCTAGATGTCTAGGAATTTGCTGAATGCTCAGGCAAGAAGTGGAAGAATTTAATTGTATAGAAAAGTGAGTTCTGGGCAATGAGAAGAACACTGAAGATCAGTAGTGCTCAAGAAAAATGCAGAAGAGCAGAAGCCCAGGGAAGAGCATGAAGAGGACTGCTAGGAAAAGCAGGTCACAGTGAGGAGGAAGGACGCAAGCAATGCCAAAGGAAGCAGAGAGCTCCAATATTAAGTTACTAAATCAAACACATTCACTTAATTTACTTAAGAACAATTTAGTTAAAATGAATAAATAAAAAATATAAATTGTTTACCTAAATTATTAAAGCAATTATAAAATTCTTACATAAAGCCCTGATCAAGTTCCATAATTCAGCCAATATTTTAAAATGGTAACGCGCCATTCCTGGCCCAGAGGAAAGGGCTCTTGGGCCGCCACCTGTCCCGTTGCTCCCAGCCCAGAGGTAGGGGCTTCTGAGCTGCTGTCCCACTGCTCCTGGTCCAGAGGAAGGAGCTTCCTAGCCACCATCCCTCCTGCAGCTCCCAGCCCCTGTCCCACCTCTCCCAGCTCAGAGGAGGTGAGCCATGTGGGCACCAACAGCACCCGCCTGCCACCCCAGTCGAAATGAGAAAACATGTAAATAAGTCTCAAAACCAGACTTCCAGATCATCTACAGCAACCCCAAAGGGAAATGAGATGGAACACTCTGATACTCAGCCACCTGGACCCACCGAACTGGCAACAAAAGGGGATCTGGAAAAAATGAAATCAGAAATAATTTCTCAGATAGCAGGAGAAATTGTGCTCCTAGTGCAAGACATGATTAATAAATCTAGAGAGGAGCTCAGGAATATGATGGAATCCCAACATAAGAAACAAATGGAATCCATAAAACAGATGCAAATAGATTTCCAGGACATGAAAAACTCCACTGAAAGTCTACACAGCAGAATGAGCCAATGTGAGGAGAGAATTTCAGATATAGAAGATAAGATTGCAATTAATGACCAGGAAAAGAAAAATTGCTTCAAAATTATAAAGGACCATGAGAAATCAATCCAGCAGCTGCTAGATGATCCAAAGAAGAATAACATAAGACTGATTGGAGTCAATGAAGAAACAGGAGAGAGTGCAGATGACATAAAAAACTCTTCACAGAAGTAATGGTAGAAAACTTCCCAAGCAAGGGAAAAGAGCTTGACATACAGATAAGTGAGGAATATAGGACTCCAAATAGCCTTGATCAAAAAAAATCTACACATAGGCATATAATTGTTAAGATTCCAGAAACTCAACAGAAGAACAAAGTTCTACAAGCAGTTAGAGAAAAGAGACAAATAACAGGCAAAGGAAAGCCCATCATAATCACAGCAGACTTCTCAACACAAACCATCAAGGCAAGAAGAGCTTGGAGTGACATATTCCAAGCCCTAAAAGAAAACAGCCTCCAATCCAGATTGATGTGCCCTGCAAAACTATCTTTCAAAATTGATGGAGAAATAAGATAGTTTCATGACAAAGAGCACCTTAGGAACTTAGTGAACACCAAACCAGCACGCCAAAACATTTTACACAAAATCCTAGGAACAGACATTGAGGATCACAACCCCAGGAAGCAAAGCAAAATGAACCCATCTGGCATGACAAGAAATTAAATGTAAAGGGGAAGAACCCAACACAAAGAAAAAGTCATGGCAATGACAAGTCACTATGTTTCAGTTATAACCATCAACATTAATGGTCTCAATTCACCAATCAAAAGAAATAGACTGGCAAAAAGGATCAAGAAGCAAAATCCAACAATATGTTGTCTACAAGAAACACACTTAATTCAAAATAAAACTCATAGACTGAAAGTTAAAGGGTGGAAAACAATACTCCATGCGCCAGGAGCCCCCCAAAAAGCAGGAGTAGCTATCCTCTTTGCAGATCAAGTAGATTTCAAACTAACACTGATGAAGAAAGACAAAGAAGAACACTACATTCTAGTAAAGGGAAAATCCAACAAGAAGAGATGACAATCATAAATATCTATGCACCAAACACTAGTGCACCCAACTATATAAAAAAATACTAATGGACATGAAAAGTCATGTATGCACCAATACAATTGAAGTGGGGGACCTCAACACTCCACTGTCACAAGTAGATAGATCAACTAGACAAAAAATAAGTAATGAAACACTAGAACTCAATGGAACTCTTGAAAAAATTAACTTAACAGATGTTTACAGAGTCTTCCACCCCACAAAATCAGAATACACATTCTTCTCAGCTGCACATGGGTCATTCCCCAAAATAGACCACAAACTCACACACAGAACATGTTTAAATAAGTGCAAAGGAATTGAAGTTATCCCCTGTATATTATCTTATCATAGTGAGATGAAATTGGAGATCCATAGCAAAACAAACTGGAAAAATTTCATAAACACGTGGAAATTGAACAGCATCCTTCTGAATAACCAATGGGTCACAGAGGAAATTAAAGAAGAAATCACACAGTTCTTTCAATTAAATGACAATGACAATACAACATTCATAGCAGTGAATATGCATATTAGGAAAACAGAACGAGCCCAATTAAACAACCTGATGCTGAACCTCAAGTTTCTAGAAAAAGAAGAACAGGACAACCTCAAAGCTCATACAAGGGAGGAAATTATAAAAATCAGAGGAGAAGTCAATGCAATGGAGACTAAGAGAATGATAAAAAAATCCATGAAGCCAAGAGTTAGTTCTTTGAAAGAATCAACAAAATTGACAAACCCTTAGCCAACCTTGTCAGAACAAGGAAAGAAAAGGCCCAAATCCATGCAATTAGGAATGAAAAGGGTGAAATTACAACAGACCCAGCAGAAATCCAGAGGATCATCAATACCTACTTCAAGAACCTATATGCCAGTAAGATGGAAAACACAGAAGAAATGGACAGATTGCTAGATAAGTGTGAATTACCAAAGTTGAACAAACAAGACCTGAAAATTCTAAACAACCCAATATCAACCAATGAAATTGAAAATGTAATTAAAAAGTTATCACCTAAGAAAAGCCTGGGCCCTGATGGCTTCACTGCTGAATTCTACAAGACATTTAGAGAGGAATTACTGCCACTACTGTTTAAACTCTTCAATGAAATTGACAGGGAAGCAATACTCCCTAATTCATTCCTGGAAGCAAGCATCACCTTGATCCCCAAAGCAGAGAAGGACCTGACCGAAAAGGAGAACTATAGGCCAATCTCACTAATGAACATAGATGCAAAAATCCTTAAGAAGATACTGGCAAATAGAATGCAGAAGATCATCAAGAAGATCATACACCCTGATCAAGTGGGATTCATCCCAGGGATGCAGAGATGGTTCAACATAGGCAAATCAATCAATGTAATACACTATATCAATAGAGCCAAGGACAAAAACCATATAATTATCTCCATACATGCAGAAAAAGCATTTGACAAAATTCAACATGCATTTATGACTAAAAACCCTACAAAAAATGGAATAGATGGTCTCTACCTCAAACTGATAAAAGCCATCTATGAAAAACCAACAGCCAATATCATACTAAATGGTCAAAAACTGAAATCCTTCACACTAAAATCAGGAACAAGACAAGGATGTCCACTCTCACCACTCTTGTTCAATATAGTTTTGAAAACATTAGCCATGGCAATTAGACAAGAGAAAGAAATAAAAGGAATAAAGATAGGTAATGAAGAAGTCAAATTGTCCTTATTTGCAGATGATATGATACTGTATATAGAAGACCCCAAGAACTCCACCAAAAGTTTTCTAGACTTAATAACCAAATTCAGTCAAGTAGCTGGTTACAAGGTCAACACACAAAAATCAATAGCTTTCCTCTACACGAATGACAGACTCATTGAGAGAGAAATAGGCCAAACAATTCCTTTCACAATAGCATCCAAAAATTGAAACACCAAGGAATCAACCTAACGAAAGAAATCAAAGACCTCTTCTCTGAAAACTATAGCACTCTGAAAAGAGAAATTGAAGATGATATCAGAAAATGGAAAAACATCGCTTGCTCCTGGGCAGGAAGGATTAACATAGTGAAAATGGCCATACTTCCAAAACTACTATATAGATTCAATGCAATTCCAATTGAGATCCCAGCAGCATACTTCTTGGACCTTGAAAAAACAATCAAAAAATTCATTTGGAACAAGAAGAGACCCAGAATATCAAAAGCAATTCTATGTGACAGAGACATGGGAGGGGGTATCACAATCCCCAATTTAAAACTATACTACACTGCTACTGTGATAAAAACAGCATGGTACTGGCAAAGAAACAGACCTGAGGACCAGTGGAACAGATTAGAAGATGCAGAAACAATGTCAGACACACTCAGCCATCTCATCTTTGATAAAGGAGCCAAACACCCTCACTGGAGGAAAGATAGCCTCCTTAATAAATGGCGCTGGAAAAATTGGGTTGCAACTTGCCAAAGATTAAAACTAGACCTTTATCTCTTACCATGCACTAAACTAAAATCGAAATGAATTAAAGATCTAAATATTAAAATAGAAACACTGAGCCAGTTGTAACAGAGATTACGTAGAACCCTTGAAGACATTGTGTAGGAAAAGATTTTATGAACAAAACCTCAGTTGCCCATGAACTAGCACAAACAATCAACAAATGGGATCTCTTCTTATTAAAAAGCTTCTGCACAGCAAGAGAAACCACCAGCAGTGTGAAGAGACAATCCACAATGTGGAAAAAAATCTTCACCTGCTTTTCCTCAGACAAAGGTCTACTGGCTTGAATCTATAAAGAAGTTAAAGAGATCAGACCTCCCTAATTTAAAGACCCAATCCAAAAATGGGCATCTGAAATGAACAGACTTTTCTCAGACAAAGAAGTAGAAATAGCAAATAAATACATGAAAAAATGTTCAACATCACTGGTCCTTTGAGAGATGCAAATGAAAACAATGCTGAGACTCCACCTCACGCCAGAAAGAATGGCTGCTATCATGAAATAAACCAATAACAAATACTGGCAGGGGTGTGGGGAAAGAGGAACTCTGCTCCACTGCTCATGGGAGTGTATACTGGTGCAATCACTGTGGAAATCAGTATGGAGATACCTCAGAGAACTAGGACTTGAAGTCCCATTTGACCCCGCTATTCCACTGCTGGGAATCTTCCCCAAAGTATCATACCACAGTGACATATGTGCACCCATGTTCTTAGCAGCACAGATTGTGATAGCTAAAACTTGGCAACAGCCCAAATGCCCATCAACTGGAGACTGGATAAAGAAAATGTGGTTTTTTTATAAAATGGAGTACTACTCAGCCATCAAAAATGAGAAATTAGAGACATTTATAGCTAAGTGCATGCACATTGAGGCAATACTCTTAAGTGAAATAAAAAGGACAAACATGTGTAAGTACTGAATAGTTTCTCTGGTGTGAGAAACTGAAAGTGTAAATAAGAACTAAATGTATAATAGGTAATGTGAAATAGGAAGAAAAGGGACAAAGGGAAAAGAAATGGGCGGGATAGGGGAAAGGAAAAAGAGAATGGAATTAATATGAGATAATGGAAAAGTACGAACAAAATCTTTGTAAATAGGGAGGAATGGAGGGGTTGAAGGGAGGGCTGGGCAAGGGTGAAAAATAAGAACCAGGAGAGACTATGTAAAGGTGCAAATTTCCAATGATGAATGTCATTATATTGTATACCTAAAATGTACCAATGATTAGAATGAATAATTGATAATGCACAATAGAAAGAAAAGGTCCAAAGGGGTAGGGGTAGTGGGAGGGGCAGGGGAAAGGAAAGAAAGGAAAGGAAAAATGCTGAGAAATGGAAAAATGGAAATAAAGTCTTTGTAAATCGTGAAGGGTGGAGGGGGTGAAGGAATGGGGAAAAAATAAGAACCAAGATGCATCATGTAAAGATACAAGTTCCCAAGAGAAATGTAAATGTGTTGTATACTTAAAATATACCAATAAAAGAATTTAAGAAAAAAATTTAAAAAATAAATAAAATGGTAGTTGTTCTGCTTCAGAATCAGCTTTATGACATCATATAAAGAGTAGTGCCTTCTGAAATTTGTGCTTTTTCTGTTTCTAAAAGTAAAAGAGGAGACTCCCATCAGTGTGCTGGGAATATTCATAGTCCATACACTTGAAGGAAATAAATAATAATTTTTAAGCAGTTGTGTTTTAAAGTATAACTTTGACTTTCAAGCTAAAATTTGTTGAAGACAATAACAGATGTCACCTACTTTGATTTTAGCCTGTATATCAAGAACAACAATGGCCAAATGTTACTGAATGCTAACTTCTCTTGAAGCGAAGTCTTAACTTCTTTATATGAAGGAACTCAATTCCCCAAGGAATATATGATAAGTGAAATAAATAATTTATTCATGGTCATACAGTAAAAAATGTCAAAGCCCAGGGTTCTAACTTAGGCTGATGCTCAATTAACCTACTTAATTACCACTCCTTCTTGCAGACGAGGAACCAGAATCCCATGGCATGCCTATGTGGGTGGTTTTGTGGCACTGTCCCCCACAGGCCCTTCTTGAAGCACCCTGACTAATTTTAGGGCCTTTCTGAATCATTTGTGAAAAAGTGAGAGCATTAACCTCCTTTGTAACATTAAAAAGGCATAGGACATGCTGATATTATTCATCATGCCCCATCCTAGGAAAAGCTTATTATCTTGGGTTTACTATTTAGGCCATGTATAAGACCAGAATCCATAAATATTTTCTTTTTTTTTTCCATAAATATTTTCTGAATCCTAGCAGGTAAAAGGGTCCAACTATAATGAAAGGCACTGTGGCAACTGTGTTTCTGTACACATTGAGCTATAGCTTTCTTGTAGATCATTTCTCATTCTAAAATAAAGATAGATTTAAATAGTTGAAAGATTATTTGCTGTGTATGTTATTAGTGATGCCTTGTAATTTCTTTCATCAGAAAAGGACCTTTACCATCCTAAATAACATTCTTGACTGACCGCAACAAGGCCTGAGCATTTACCACACAATAGTAACATAATATAAATTAAGACAGTTTCCTCTAAAATTAACAAAATTGATTAGAATTTAAAAGTCTAAAATAAGTAAAAAAAACATTTTAGATGGATATACTGGCCAAAATATGTAAAACACGAAACCTATGTCTGTTGTTATACATTTAGTTTTTCACACCATTTTTAGTCATCAAGTGTTCACACGTGAAACTAAAGAAGAGTACTTTCTTCACTTTTTCTCAATCACAGTGAGAGAGGAGGCAAACTAGACAACCAGCTGCAGAACTGAATGCAATCTACACGGGACCTGATAGTGACTGTGGCTAGACTTGAGCTGCACTATTTCACACAGTAAGTTTATTTTTTGTGGCAATCTGATACAACTGAGGTGCATTTTTAACAGAAACTGTCCATTGATATTCTCTTTCAAATTCTATTAATAATATCTTACAATTTCTAACAAGGGCAATACAATCACAGTTCTGAAGTAGGTCTTTCAGTCAAGTGCAATAGACTATTTCTAATGTTATTGCCCTCTTTCCCTGTCCAATGTGAAGTCTCCTCCCTGACTCCCCTGTGCTTGGTGATTTAAGCTGAGAAATCAATCATCAGGTCACCAGTTAGTATCACCGTATTACAGCTGAACAACAATACTATTCATTTTAAAAATTTCAATATGAAATTACAGTGTACTTTCAAAATCTATTCTCTCAATATAGATAAAAATAGCTTCCTAGGTACCATATGTCCCAAATAGGGTACTAATCATTAATTGGACCTTATTTACAGATACTAAAGGACAACTGTGAGAAAGAATTCCCATAAGAAGAAAGTATAAGAATAAAATGCATACAACATTATGAGCTTATAAATTTCAGTATCTCCATTTGGGCTTATTCTCTTAGAAGATGCAGATATCTAACTGTAGACGCCTTGGTTCCTGGGGATTATACAATCCTGAATCTTCATAGCTCAGTGTGACTTTTTTGATTCATAAATCCTTTTTGCAATGAAGAACCCATACAGTTTTATAAGATAACCATGTCACTTATGGTTTTAGTTATATCAGAAGGACTGTTACGCCAGTAAGGGCTTCGTGCTGATGTTTAAGTGATCTAAACTAAGGGAAAACACACTAGACCATGGTTAGGAAACAAAACCTAGTATGTTCAGAAACCCCCACAGCAGGGAGAGTTGTTTTACTAGGACATCTTTTAGATTAGGCACCACTGCACACATATCTCTTCCTTCATAAAGAATTATGAAAAGTGTTCGTCTGTGAGTACACATGTAAACCAGTTGGTGCTAATGCCATCTAAAACACCCATGATGTTTATTGAAGTGGCCTGGAAGATCATATTCTCTGTACCTGAGATCAATGGGGCAGTTTAATAAAATGTTATATTAAGATGAACTCTTTCTGGGTGAAGAAGCCCTGGTTCTAAGGAAATCTGAGCTTGGATGTTGCACCTCTACTGAGACAAAGTTTAACTAAAATTTAACAAACCCATGTTGACTCAAATTACTTATTTCTCTGATTACTTAAAAAGTAAACCAACAAATCAACCATACCCCCCCCACACACCACCACCACAACACACACAGGTGTTATTATTTTACAATTTTTCCAAGGGTTAAAAAAAAGCCAAGTGTGCTGATTTACGGAGCCCAAAATTTTCCTTTTTTCTGACTCAAGACTCGGGCAGTTATTTCCTTCATCATTCATTACATAAAGATTATTTTGGAGTAAAAGATAAATCTGCATTTTTTAGCATGTTGCAATGGTTAGACCTCAGAGCATTAATTTATGTGAAATAATCACAGGTTTCCTTTCTATTTTCTCTCTATATTGAGGGACATTCTTTTTCTACATCTTTCAATTTGGAGATAACTTTTCTTGAGAGTGAAAAAGATCAGTTAAACCCTACTTCACTCTTTCTGTAATCCAGCTTCATACACAATTTTTTCAAAGGCCCAACCTTTGTAAATGGCAGAGTTGAGAAATTGAAAGTGTAAATAAGGATGAAAATGATTAAAATGAATAATTGATAATTTGAAATAAGAAAAGGTCCAAGGGTTTGGGGATGGTGGAAGGGAAAGGGGAAAGGGAAGAAGGGAAAGAAAAAAATTATGAGAAAAAAATGGAATCAAACTTTGTGTAGATAGGGAAGGGTGGAGGGGGTGAAGGGTGCACAGGTAATGGGAGAAAAAATAAAAACTAAGATGCATCATGTTCTGGTACAAACACCCAATGATAAATGTAAATGTATTTTATACCTAAAATGTACCAGGAAATATATATATTTAAAAAAGAGTCAGAACTCTTTGTCTCTAATCACTATGCATTGAACTACTCACTATATTACAGTCTATTCTGTTAGTGTATAATTATATAATAGTTGGGTTTAAAAAATAAACAAAGAGGTAAAGAGATAAATAAAATACAAACCTTTCTTCTATGAAGGCTTTCATTTATTTTTTAAAAAGAATAGTTTCAACTTGACAAAAAACAGAGGAAATAAAAGGATATGAACCAATATGAAAAGAATCAATAGCTTAAATTTTATTTAAAAATGTATTTCCATTAAGTTGGAAATAGAAATATAAAATGTAAAAGTTAAAATGATAAGATTAGAGCTAGATTTTATTTCATCATATAAAATTAAGCTTTCTTTTTTTTAATTGCTGTCCTAACTTCCCAGGTGCTAGCATTTAGCAGTTCTTTATAGAGCTATGACCCTGGAGTCAGGATTTTCTATGTTGTTATAAGTGGCCAGTAGCAGCTCATAAATAAACAAAAATTTAAAATAAAAAGTAAATTCAATAATGAGTTCTTCCTCCAGGCTTTAAGTGCCAAGGCAAAAAAGAGAAAAAAGAAAAGGTTATATATCTAGTTTGTATCTATCCCAATGCTAGACATTTGTTCAATCATGGCACCCATTTCTACCCTCAACACAGCCCTCCAGCCCAGAATGACCTTTATCTTTTGGACACATTTGAACCAGTGCATCTCTGGGAAATCTCAACAATGTCTTTGTTTGGGTGAAGCAAAGCAGCATTGTTAGGGCTTTTTAAAGAATAAAGACAGAATCACATGACCTACAAGGGTCCAGTCCAAATTCCATTTATGAGTCTCAGTCAATTCTAATCTACATTAGCCTGTGAAGCTAGAAGAAACATGTTTAACACTCTCTTACGACCCATTTTATTACTCTGCGAGCCTTTCAGGCTGTTAGAAACACCGTTTTCTCCAGGAAAGATATTCTGATTGGCCCCCTGCTGTCCTGGAAGGCCATTGTGGATACTGAGAGTTAAATATTCAAATAATTATTATTCTCAGGAATTTTCTATTCTAATACTTGTGTATACACACAGCAAAATGATGGTTCCTATTATTGTTCTGATCCTAAGGCAAGAATTGGTAATAAATTAGATCCAATTATCTAAAGTGTCTATCTGATTACAGTACAGTTTTAGTAAATTAAGGATAGCTTTCAGGATTTTTCATTTTCTCAGACTTAGATGTCTGAAAAAGTCTTAAAAAAATGGAACCTTGCATAGCTGAGCATAAAAACTGTACAATTTTAAAAATCTAACATTGATCTCAGCATGTAGAATTGACTTAGTATGTAATCTAGGACTTTGCTTTTCTGAGTCTCTGCTCATTTATAAAATACTATAATTGCACCACATCACTTACAAATTCATCATTGAAGAAGATTCTCTCATTTTATGGAATTGCTCCTCAGTTTTCATAAAACGTCTTATTAAGAGGATTTTATTAAATGTAGTTCATAAGGAGATTAATTTGATGTTCAAAATTTGGCACTTTATTAGAAAATCTTGAATGCTGGGAAACTGATAATTTTCCAAGTTAGTGTTATAGTTCAGCATAAAGGAGAAAATGTGAGGAATTTTTTTCTTTTGCATTGTGTCAATGCAATTTTTTATATAAATTAAGAGCAAATGAATATTTAGACATCAAAAATGCTGCTTGAAATACTGAACACTATATTATTAAAGCTCACAAGCTGAGGTTTGCTGACAGGAGAAATAATCATAAAACATAACCTTTTATTTAATCACAGAAAGTTATGCTTGCCCAAGATCTGAAGCTCAACATCCATAAAATGGTTTCACACAAGTGACATCCTATTCTAAACAGCTGTCTGCAAGGAAAATAAATGGGATTTAATCTGCTGTAAAATGAATTGCACAATTTATTTTTCTTGAGGAAGTCATGCCTTTGTGACATTGGTGAGCTGTAACAGTTTTGCTTTTATAAAAGCATTTCCTTCCACGCCAGACCCATATTAATTCAACCATGTCTATTTTTCCTCCAGAAAATGTCCGATGATAAGCTTATCTATCAGCTGATGCCTTTATCTTTACAAGTATTGTTTTAAAACATGAGCTCAGAACAAATTTTCAACCTGGAGATAGCTAGATTGTAAGTTATATGATTATTAAAGTTGAAATATTCAAAATTATCAGAGTCAGGCACTAATGTCCTACAAGAATGAAAAATTCATGTTTCAAACTACTTAAGAAGAGAACAAAAATACAAAAGAAACAAATGCTAATTAGAAAAGTGATAATTTGATAAGACTTATCTCTTCAAAATGAAATGTTTAAAAATTTTAAAATCACTCGTAAGGCTATATAAACATGTATGAGTATTCTAGTTATCTAATTCTAGAAATTTCTTCCATATGGGCATTTCAAAGTCTATTTTAATGTTATACTTCGTGTTTTTTCATTAATTTACACATAAATTGCTTTATTTATTTATTTATTTTTGGTACTGGAGATCAAACTCGGGTCCTTGCACTTGGGCAGCAGGTGGAGAAACCACTGAACTAAATCCCCAGCCCCTACAATGCTTTATTAAGTGACAAAGGAAAGAAAGCAAGAAGAAATTTTTTTCAATTGTAGAATTGCTATAATCTAACATGAAATCCAACATATGCTAGACAACGGAACTTAAGGTACGTATTTTTCTTGTATTACTCCATTCTATCACGTATGAAATATCATTAAAAATCGTGAGTATTTAAGTAACACACATTACAGCATGAGAAATTATCATTTATCCCTCTCAAAATACATTCCCTCGCTTCGACCACGCTTATCCCTCTCACCACTTCCTTAAAAAAGATCTGAACTCTGTTTTTCTTTCTTTAGTTGCATTGCCATGGTTGCCTCAATGTTCTGAATAGATTCAGTGTTTACCTTTCATTATCATCTTGGCTTTGGGAAAGAGCCAGAAGTTGCATGGTGCCGGGTCTGGTGAACAAAGTTGAATAAAGACACGCCAGAATGTTTTTACCAATCTGCTTTTCTACGGGATGATATTTGGCAGCAGCGTTCACCATATTTGTGATCATACCTTGTAAGAACAAAATGATAACTTGCAAAACAGATTTGAAATAGAAGCATTACTCTGTGCCACATAAACATATATTAATATTATATGTCAATTTAAAATAAAATTTTTAAAAAAGGAAAAAGAAAGTGGCAAAAATGATGGGATAAGTGTGTTCAAAGCAAGGGAATATATTTTAAGGATCAATGACAATGTTTCTCTTACTGTAATAATTTAAAAAATTAAAACACTATATTTTCAATCACCCCTTGTATTTTCCAAAATACTTGTTTGTTTTTATAAGTAGCTTACATGTATCCTATTTTGATTACCACATTCTTTCAAATAACCCTTGTAAGAATATTTTAAACAATCTTTCAAAAGACTAGATTTATGAAAAACATGCATTTATATGAAAGTGTCTCCAAATACAAATATGTAAATTAAATATGAATTCTAAAATCACTAAACTGAAAATGTTAGCTACTTGTGAAGAAACTTTTTCAGTTTCTGACTGCCAATGTCAGTATCATAAAGGCAAGTCCATAAAATAATTTATTAAGGAAGGCAGAATATATACATTCATAGTGTCTCGAGACTCTTTTTTCAAACCTGTAAAATGAGTACCGATTTGAAATCAGTTTCTACTGGAACAAGTAAAGCTATATAATATTATTATGGGGTTTTGAAATATGCATGCAATCTTTAGAAACATTCCTGAAAGTGTGATTATTTCCATCTATACTTTAGAAGAAAAAAGAAGCAACAAAATGCTATTCTAAATATGAAGGCAGTGGTGAGGCTCAATACGGATATATAACTCATTACTTTTGTTAGATGCATCCTATTGCATCATGTGTACGTCTACATCATGTGAGATTGGATTTTTTAATTTACAAGTAAGAGAAACTCCAAAAGTGTTTGTGTTCTTAGATCCTACTTGTCAGATTCTACAGCTGGTAAATAATATCATATTTTATAAATCCAAAAAACCTTTTTATGAGTTGAATTTTCATTTTGTAACTTCTCAAATTTTTATTCCTGAGTAATGTAGAATCATTTTCTTATGAAATAGAGAACATATTGATGTTTTAATTTGTATTTGTGACGACAGAAACATGTCACTCAGTGGCCCAGATTTCCTTACAACTACCAAGGCCAACTAATGGTGTTGTCAGAACTGTTCTGTGAAAACTATCTATACATTTCATTAATATGAAACATGATCTATGAACATCAGAACTTAGTATAGCTTTCTTTAACTTCTTTTGCAGGTGATATTCGATTTTAAAACCAAAGTGTAAAGTTGTATTTTGTAACATTTTCCTAGATCCTGCTGCTTTTTAGTATTGAATTTGATATTTTGTTCAGATTTCAAAATACAATTACTCCTACCATTTTGAATATGAATATTAAATCTAAACAATCCCAAGAGTGACAAGCTCTCAATGAATCTGAAAATTATGTGTCCCTTGGCATAGTGAGGTAGCTCATGAAATACCAGCACTAAAACATTTTTGTCAACTGTCATATCAGTATATTTATATGCACTTCAGTTTATAATATAAAATAGAAATGCACTACTATTCATATATTTTAAAAGGTTTCTCATTGATGATATTTTCCAAATTTGAGTAGTTGTAACTAACTGCTAATAGTTGTGCTAGCTGATTTGTCTGCTTATGCAAACTTTCCTTAACCCATACTTGAAGACTATTTGTATAAAGTAGAAATTGAGATCTATGATTCATCATTATCCCTTGAGAAGTCATTTAAAATATTCCTACTATTTTAAAGATTTTTAAACACTTTTAATCATGTTGTCTTTAATTTTTAATGACAACATACATCTTCACAGATATTGTTTTAGTGTATACACACACACACATAAATATACATATACCTGTCATACAAAGATATTGAATAATTCCAAAGGAAAATTCATCTACACAATGTTGAAAGATATTATTTATATATAAAAGAAAGAATTGGCAAAGGATGAAGTAATGAGAGTAATCTGAAATTAAATATAAAATTTGTACATAAGAAGACAAACCAAATGTTAGAAAAATATAAAAATGCCAAGCATATAAAAGAAATGTAACAACAAATGTTAATATAATATAGGGGTTACACAATATAATTAAGCAAGATAATTAAATAATATAAACAAGTAGAAATGTTTCTTAAGATCTTGTATATGAAGCAGGAGATTCTTTGAAGTTATAATATGTCTGTATTCACATTATCATCGGAACTGCAAGCCCAATTTTGAAATACCTAATAATAACTTCATGCTTTAACTTGTGCAAAATTAGTTGTTGAAATGACAATTATGATTCATCAAAATGAGGTCTGAGGTCTTGTATTTCTAACAACCTTGAAGGAGATGCTGAGATTGCTTGTCCATGGACTTCACACTGAATAGTGAGAGTCTATGTTATTTGAGAAAAAAATAAGTCAGATTTATTTAAAATTGCTGGTATTACTGTTTTTAAAGGATAGTTCAAGTTTCTGGATTTTCAAATGGCATATAAATAATAACAGATCTTTATGAAGCTCAAATGCTCAGCTATGTTCCTTTGTTTAAAAAAAAAAAACCCAAAAGGTTTGAAACAAGGAGAGGAAGAGCAACTCGGTGTGTATATGTGTGTTTGCATTTGTGTATGTACTTGGGTGCAAAGTGGAACCTGCCAATGTGCTCTACCCTAAGAGAAGTGTGTCAACAACTCTCCTGTGACTATCCCCAATTTGGACTTGAATTCATCTAAGCATATAAAGTTTAGAGAACTGTCAGGTTCAAATATACCCTATCTCTGAGGTTAAGCCTCAGCTTATTTCACACATTTCAACATTTTCCATGTGGATGCTGCCAAGGTTGCCTGGAATTTGGAGATAAGCCCAGGATTAGTCCTGCTTTAAAGTCATCATGAAGCCTTGTTATAGGCCTCAAGTTAAGTTGTTAAATGTATTTCTGAGAGCTTACCGGGGGAAGAAGTCACAGCTTCCCTTACTTAATAAACTTCAAATAGCAGAAACACAGAGGTGGTTGTTGCAAATACCTTCCTGTGTTTAGAGATGGAAGGCTTATTTTCTAAGGCTGAAACAATATTCTTTTTACAAATCTTGCTTCACGAAAAATATGTAAAATTAGTACTACTGGATAAAGTATTGGCTTTAAAAATTCTTTCAAGAACTATTTCAATCTTATTCAGGCAAATTTAAGGAATTAATTGGTAATAATGCAGAATAATTGCAAAATTATAAAATATTTTAATGTTTTTCTTTATTGTAAAACTGGAAAATTGCTGTAAATTTTACATTTGTTGGAAATAGAGATTCCAAATAATACCACAGTTCTGTCAATAAAAAGGCTAAAACATTGGCTTATTTTTTTCCATCAGGCATTGCTATTTTATTGACCCAGGGAACATAGTATATAAGGCAGAAATATTTGATAGTGTTATTAACATTTTATTACTTTTGGCTGAAGGATACTGCAGAATATTTGGAACAAGTGTAGTGCAAAGTTGTTAAGTTGTATACTGTACTGACTGGGATTGGAATGTATTTCTGAAGATCAAAAGTATAGAACTTTAGAAATAATTTCCTGAAAAAAATTTCCTTTATCTTCCTCCATTTACATTTTCCAAACCTTTTTAATCTGACTTTAAAGAGTTGATGAAAAGAACTTTATGATTTACAAAGTTCTAATTTCTGAGATTATAAAAAAGAGCATAAATTAATTACACCATTAACAGCACAGTTATAATACAATGAGTATAGATGATTTCCCTATTTTAGAGGGCCTGTAAACCAGAAATGTCCTATGGTAGTTTCTTTCTCTGTGATATTGAAAATAATCTTGCAAGGATTTCTGCTAAGCACTCATTAAAGACCACTTAGATAATTTAGATAAACATGATCTTTTTAAATTAAATTCTTAGAAGTTTTATTTCAAAATTTGTAATAGCTTATTCGTCATGTTGGAGTTTTCCATTTTAAAGCAGTTCCAGTTTTTCCAATACATTATGAATGACCATGATTAATCTTCACATATTCTCTAACTTAGTGTTTGTGTAGATAGATGATAGATAGACAGGTGGACAGACAGATAGATAGGCAGATGACAGGTTTCTGTGAAGTAGAGTTGATGAAATTGAGAGGATCTCATCAAAAAAGTAAGGGGACTGTTTACATTAGAGTAGTAGGGAGCATTTGGTGGTAGAAATCAACAGCTGGGAGCAATTACTCTCCTGTGTGGTATACAATTCAGCCAGCCATCCACTCCAGCTTTCCACCAGAGGCTCCCAAGGGGGAGTTGCCATCTTTCTCCCCATTGTGATAGAAAGGCTAAGATTCTAAGAAGTTAGCTTACTCCATGTCATACAGTTAGTAATAGGTATTAGACTGTGACCAGGGCTCATTATGGTAATTCTTCACACTTCCCATAACTCAGAAAGCAGCAGTGATGCTCCTGAGGTTCACTCAAGACCTAACTGATTTTATCAAAGAAATCTTACAATACAGACAATAATTTGGAAAGAGGGTAATTCTTACTTCACACAGCCTCACAATTATAAAGTATTACAAAAGATTACAGAAGTGTTTTTCCTTTGATTTTCTGCAGTTGCTGGAACCGAAGGACTAGTGCATGCTAGCCAAGGGCTCAACATCTGAGCTATATCCCCAGCCCTTTTTCGCAATTTTGAGACAATGTCCTGTATGTTGCCCAGGCTGGCCTGGATCATGGAACCTGTGATCTCCCTGCCTCAACCTCCTGAGTAGTTGGTATTACAGGCATGTGTCACAGAACCTGGATCTATAGAAATGTTTTAAAAATCATTTATTTCTTTCACAATATATTTTTGCCTTTGATAATAAAATAACACTTTCAACTTGTTGATTTATAGGAAGAGAATCTAAATGAAAGCTTGACCAAAGCATTAAAAATAGTAACTATCCTTAAAAATGTCCAATACAAAAGTCAAAAATCACCATTACTATGTAAAATAATCCTTTATGTGTTGTACTACTTCACTAATAGTGAGTGCATTGACAGTCAAATTACTTCCTTGGTAATATTACAAGAAAGATGGTTCACAGAAGTTGATACTGTACCAAAAATGATAGCAATTTGATGCAAAAAGAATGGAGGTGTCATTATTTTATCCCCTTTTGCAGACTTTCAGTTAAAAAATGGCTCTGAGAAATATTCATTAAAGAAATGTTCTCCAAACAACATTTTTTGTTACCAAGTAATTCTTACTGTTTTGCCCCCAGGTCAAAATTCTGCTATAATAAATGGTTTAGTAAAACAAAGTTAATTATGGAGTAGTTTATTGAAAGATATATTGCCTTATTTATTATGGTACCAGTCAACCAAGAAGACCATTGTTTTGGTGATCTATAGTTCTAGATCATTGCTATTCTCTCTCTCTCTCTCTCCTCTCTCTCTCTCTCTCTCTCTCTCTCTCTCACATGCACACACACACACAAATATATGTGTGTGTGTGTGTATGGGTTGGTGCGTGTGTATGAGTGTAACAAAGAAAGTTTTAGCTTTACTAACACATTAATTGGCTATTTTTAGCTCAGGTAATAATGACTTCTTTGAAAAAATTAGCCTTAATCGCCGTCAAATGAAATGGCTATGCTATTTGAATTGGCTTTTAAAGTGTCTAAAAATTTCAGTTGTGGAATGTGACACATATTCTCAGGTGGCTTTGAAGGCCTATCTGCCTAAGAAACGCAAAGCAAAACCTTCTTTGAAATAAGCCAAAATGATGAAGTTGATAGTTTATGTCCTCAAAGAATAATGTTGAACAACCTCATTTTTGTCATATAAATTCTAATGCCTGCCAGACAACTTTTGAATCAGCATTTAAAACAAATCACTGAAGAATAGAACTCTGTAATAAACACCTTAAAATTAACACAGTAACCAGTATTTTATAGAAACATTGAATACTATGATGTTTCACTGAGAATTAAATTTTTACAGTTTAGTTAACCCATATGATCTCGATATTTTCTCTTTTGAGACATAAGGATAATATTCAAAACAAATAATTTTATTGTGATTCTTTCTTACAGGTGTAAAGCGAAGCTCCTTATGAACTATGAGAGAGAAAATTATATTGGCAAATAAATGAGTATCATTTTGAAGGCTTCCTCTCTCCTTCCACAAATTGAGAAAGATAGACTTTGTTGTCCCTGAAGTATTAACTAATAATGTAAACCATATAGGATGAAGTCTTCCTCTTAGAAAACTTTCTATAATATTATGCACTGTTTCATAAACCAAATGATGTTTCACTAGAATGATAAAAAATTTAAAAACTTGGTCAAATTTTCTAATATATAGTTCTACAAGATTGTCTTTATTATTGTTCAGATAAGGTATATAATGGCTAGATTTGCCAAGTAAAAATATCTATATGTGTTCCTTATAATTTCGAATATTCGTGAAGTTATACCAACAGCTTAAAAAATATATCATAGCAATAATAGTACAGTGGATATACTTTTCAGTAATAGGAACAGACTTTAAATTTCTACTGGAATGTGCTACCATCTATATGTACTTACAAAACTATACTTTTCAATTTTTCTCCTGAAGTTGAAAGAAGTATTTGAGGCATTTTGCCAATATCTGTCTAATTTACAACAGAAATGCAGTGCAAATTCCTTATGGTTCCCCAAATGATACCAATAGTCACTCATTAAGTTTCTTTTGCAATTGTCCAGCTTTTTCTGAAATCACAATATAGATTCAACTCCATAATTGCTTTTCAGTTGGGATCAGAAAGAATCTTTCACTATCTGCCTTTTTAAGGGCCCTTAATCATTCTGTGGGTGATAACAAAATCAGATAAAATGTTATCAACTGCATCTTACCTCTATCACTGAAGTCATCTACTAGAATGATTTCTGCTATCAGACTCTCTGGGGTTCGGTTAATTATACTGTGTATGGTTCTCAGGAGTGAAGTCCAACCTTCGTTATGAAATGGGATAATGATGCTGGTGTTTGGCAGCCTCTCCAGGTACATCTTGTGCTTACAGCTGTAGATGATGGAGGAAGAAAAAAAGCTATGTCAAATGCAAAACTGTAATATAGCTCATCTGCTATTTAGTGACTGTTATCAAACAATGGTGAAAAAAATGCCTTTGTGTAATACTTTTCCTACCAGAACTTGTACATCATAATGGTTACTTTCATCATTCATGGATTTTTAATGAACGCTTTTCACACTCATTCTTAATGAAACAATTACTTTATTCTCTTTGTATCTGGGGCTCAAATAAGTCAAGATGTTAAAATGTTGTGCTCTTGTTAGTAAAAATTTTCCTGTTGTTATATCATAGAATTATGGATTAATGATATGATTTAAAATTGTTTCCACTGAGTCCGTAGTTAAGATTTGTATGGGTTGCCTGAAGAGTTTTGAAAATTTAACTTCTATAGTAATTATGCTGTTTTGATTGTGAAGTGTTTCACAGTATGCTGGACAGTATGGCTCTGTGACGGGAGGAACCTACAGTTTTTCAGTGGAATAAATGAAAAGTTAATACCAAATGACCATTTACTGAATATAAGCACATGGTAATGTCACATTAAGATCCAAACCATGACATGATTACATTCCAAATGAAAATTTTTTTTCCAAATGAAAATTTTGAAAAGAAATCTCAAGTTAATTTTTTCATTATGAAGTAATCTGAGAAACTAAAAATGATTTTTATCCTGCTCCTTTATGGCTTATTTATACACAATTTTAACAATCAAACAAATAGATTTTTTATATTTTAAAAGATGAATAAAGACTTGGAAAAACTATCAAATTGATGCCATGATATGGGTATACATATGCTGTAAAATTATGAAACTTGCGTTAGGATAACTTAAATAATCTGAGACAGAACTCAGTAACTTCCAAAAGTGTAGTAAGACAGACGCCTTCATATATAATGAACACATCTGGAAAATACTGTCAATGCAATTCAGTACACCTTGGTCATAATTATACAGGGCTATTTATTCTTCTGAACAAAGCAAAAGGCCCAAGATCATTGTGCTCCCATATATCAATATTCAGGATAATTGCACCTATTACACAAACCATCGTATCTCACAGTATTCTGGGAGTGCAACTGATATTTCCAAGAAGGCAAATTATTTTTAAACATTAAAACAAGATATTGTACATAACAGTTGCTTATTAATTAAATAAGAACTTCATTAAGAATAATATCTATAAATAATAAATATGCATATTAGTTTATGAAGATATTTACCAACCATATAAGATCTAGTCAGAAAAAAACCCCAGACAAAATGGTGGCAAGACAAATCATATCCAATAAAAGCTTTATCTCTTTAAAATGCTTTCAATAATTTCTGTCTGCCTGAGCTTAAATTTTTACCACACATGAAATGTGAAAGGAATTTTTCTATTCATTCATTCATCCATCCATCCATCCATCCATTCAAGTCACAATGGTTTACTGAAGGTCTGATATGAGCCAGAATACAAAGTTGAAAACAATAATCAAAACTTAGTTCTTAAAAAAACCCCTTAGTTCTTAACTTAAAGATATTTGTAATACAATGAGAAATACAGAGTGAGAAACAGTTTAAATTTTAAAATTAATGTATAATGCAGAATTTTAATAGAGAACTATAGGAATATTTGACAGCCGATTTGAAAAGTGTGGTAGAATATGAGAACTGAAAGTGGCGTATAGAAGACAGGTTCAAAGTATATTTAAAAATAAAATTGTATGACTTAGTGAGTGCTATTGTAAGTGTGAGCAGAGAACCAGCTAAATGCATTTTCCCATTTCTGAAAAATGGGAAGATCTCAAGTTCTGGAATAAATTAATACCACTGTAGCAGGTATTAACCTGTAAAAAATGGAAGCTGGGGAATATCCTTATAGTGGGAAGGTGTGATAAATCTGAAGTGCTCTCTTATCTCCCGGAGATTCCCAGCAGGACTGAACTTCAGTTTCCACAGTGATAAGCAGCTTGATTATACTTTTCTTGGGTACTTCTCCTTTTTAAGTCTATTTCTTTACATTCTTCTCTGTTCCTCAATATTTGTTGAGATTATTCTGCAGGAAGAGAATAATTCTAAAACTATTGCAGTCAGTTCTATTGTCTCAGGATCTATTTTTAGGGAAAATTCAATCTTAAAACATATTAAATGATACTGTAGTTGGTAAGGACATTCTCTTGATTCCAACATGATGGTCAAATTTCTTTAAGCAACATTTTTTTTGGTAAGCTATGAGCTTGCAGATTGTTATACCTGGAGATATTTTGAAATAAGATTTTAAGAAATTATGACATAAATTTCATGATTTTTTCAATGTTTTAATTATTACTTTTGCCCTATTCAGTCTTCTCAATGTGAGGAAGTACAATTATCAGGATCTCACAGAGTACTTACATATAAGCAGCCTCTTGTAAAATAGTGGACTATTAATAGTCAAGTAACCTTCTTTATATAAATATCTGTATTTTATTTTTTTCATTTAGGCTACATTACAAACTACTGTTTCAGGTCTGATAGTTATTTCTAGATCATTGAATAAGTCACATTTTAGACATCATATAATGTAGGTTCAAGTCATCTTTGCTACTTATTGTGTGACAATAGACAAGTTATTTAACTTCTGTAAGTTTCCTCATGTGTAGTAATATGGGAGAAAAATACTTTGTATTGGGTTAAATTAGTAATCTATGCAAAACAGTGTAGCATTATAGCTGACCATAACACTGGTCTGATAAATGCTATCATAATTCTTGCTGATATTGTTGTTATTTAATTGTCTTTCCTTGACCTGTCAAATCCTCTATGAAAAGAGGTAGAGAAGTAGGAGAGACAGAAATGGCATAAGGGAAAGTGAGAGACACTTAGGATACAAAGATGTATAAATTACAGTCTCTTCCCTTAAGGGTTCACAGACCAGTGGACATATACATAAAATGATTAGATTCAAATGAGACAAGTGACATAACAGATGGCACACGGGCAATGTGAGCCTGAAGCAAGTGTAACTAAGTTTGTCTGAAAGAATTACAGGAGCCTCTGTAGATGAGTCTGTAGGTTGAAAACAGATCATACAAGATCTTGAAAGTGACTCTAAGGAATTTAGATGTTAGCCTGCAGTCAACATGAAGTATTTCAAATACTGTTAATCATGGCGACAATGGGACCATGTTTATATATTCCTGTATCAGAAGGGTGGATAATTCATTGAAGATGGCAGAGACTAGAAGCAGAGGGAATAGATTATAACAGCTCTGGCAAAAAATAATGAGAGTGTGGATCTGATTTTTTTACTCACAAGAAAACCAACCTTTTGTAACAGTATATAATTTATTTGCATAATATTTAATCATTCTAGCAACTAAGCTGTTCCAAATTGAATTCACTACCAAATTCTGGCACTGGATTTGAGCAGTTGTGATCCAGATGACTGCTCCTCAGCATTACTAGAAATATTGAAGAGAATCCAGGGAATTATTAAAGATGTACACCTGTGTATTTTAGATTTAATGTCAAGTCAGGATGAGAATGGAAGTTTATTAAATATGAAGATTATCTATCAATATGAAATTGTATTTAAGTACTACATAAAAAGGGTTTAGGTGTGTAGCTCAGTGATAAAACATAGTATGTAGAGGGCTTAGGGTTCAAGGTCCAGTTTCAAAAAATAAATTTACAAATCTAAATAAAGTCAAAGACAATTTACATGTTTATGGCTACAAATACATACCAAATTAGCAAGTGCAAAATCAATAAAAATAAAACATTTTTTTCAGTAAGTTTATGGGGATGTGGGTAAAATTGCCTATAATTGTGGCATTTAATATTACTGTAGTATTTTCAAATAAGAATTTGTGTAAAATTAACTCAGAATTTAGGAATGCCTTGGAAATGAGGACATCTCTTTATTGAACAATGATTTATATTAATGGTCAGAAAATTTTAAATGCATTAGAAAGACAAAAGAAATACTTTAAGCCCCTTAAATGTTTACTTGAGAGACGTGATAAATCATTTAGCTATTTTAAAAGTGGACCTACAAATCTCAAATTTATTAATAAACATTCTGCTGAACACTTCACAGTAATGCAAGTAAATTCCAATAGTAAATTTCTCCTATTTTTACGTTTTTAAAAAGTATAGCAAATTTCTAAAACTCTATATTGACATTTGTTGAGCCAAGAGGTTTTTAAAAGTATAATTAGTGTAAGAGTATTGTTTACTTCAAAACATGCCTTTCATGATAATGTTAATTTATCCTTATTATTTCATTGATTTTTTGCATAAGTATTTTTTCAACAATAGGAGGATGTCAAAAATAAATGTTAACTACAAATGCATGAAATAAATACCAGACTTAATTTACTTTTTGTCTAAAAGTTTTATTCAAGTACCAATGTGAAATTTATAGTGTAGGCATTTAGATAAACTTGGATTTGTGTTTCATAAGAATCCTCATGTGCTCTTCATTGTCACTTAAATGCTCCTTCTCACTTCCTATACCTGTGTATTTGGTTTTGGAAGCTATGTCAAAACTACACCCAAATTCAAACAAACTCTGGGATTATAAATTTTGAGTAAGGTGCTCACATACAGGCATCTGTATATGTCAATCCTTACATCACTTTGTTAGCTTATCCAAATATGGATTTATTTCATGTAGTGTACTGTGTTTTGTTTTCTTTCTGCTTATATAACAATATGAGTCAGGATAAAATGTCAAGTTATAAATATCCTTGCTTCTGTTTTCTTTATCTACCCAGTATTTGTTGGCAGGAATGTCTCCGCTCATTGCAGTTAGTGAAAATTGCCAAAATCTTGAGTCTTGTCATTGGGCCGGGTTTAATGAGAACAAGGATGGTTCTCAAGCTGGTGACTAAATGATCTGGCCCCGACTGCAGCTCAGTGGTCAGAACCAGTCACACAACACAAGGATTGGGATGTAAAGTCCTCTGGTTCTATAAGAGTACAATCAGAAATATTTGACAAATGGCACTAATAAACATAAGCATTATAGTCTTCTCTTTTCACCCAAAATAAAATTAAAAAATGACATTACCCATCAGATTACATTTAATGGAAAACTTTCAACATCTTCATAGAGCAAATTGTATTATATTTAGTGTCCTAAATAAAAGCATAGCAACAGGGGGCATTAACTGTTCTTAACAAATTATCTGGTTTAGTTTAGTTCTTCATTTAATTAGAAATTAAGACCTTAGAATTTTAGGGAGCTTAATATAAATTATTTTACAATTAAATTGGCAAAGCAGTATACTGGATGAAGAAGTTTCCCTGTTTTAATGAGTATATGTATATTTTTAAAAGGATTAATGGCTCACTTAGCAAGATAATCAAAGCAATAAAGAGAAGCCAGTATCTTCACTTCTGATTATAATCTTTGTATGTATCAGATTAATTAAAATTATATAAAAAGTATAATATTTTAAGGAATAGGCAATTATTAACTCAAATGTTTTTAAATGAAATATGCAATCTATCCATCATGAATATATTTGGAAATAAACCATTCAATAACATGTATGAAGAAAAGCCTATCAAAAAGTAATAACCTCTGATGAATTATCATTTGAATACAAACTGTGTGAATCAGTTTTTTATTACTGTGTCAAAATAGTGAAAAAGTCAACTTAAAAGAAGAAAGGTTTATTTTGGATCATGTGTTCAGAGGCTGTAGCCCATTGACAATTGAGCCTGTTACTTTGAACCTGTGGCCCCCAGTACATAATGGGAAGAGCACATGACAGAACAAACTGCTCACCTCACTGTGACCAAGGAAGAAGAGAGGAAGGAAATGACTGTGGTCCTAATATCCCTTCAAGAGCATGTCCCCAGTGATGTGACAGGTAGAATATGGGTTCCACAGAAAGGTCCATGTCTCAATACAAAATATCTGTGAAAATGCTGTTACATAATATGTTAAGTGAGCTTTCAGTAGCTGTGGCAAAATACTGAGAAAAAAATCAACCTAAAAGAGGAAACAGTCCCTTTGGATCATGGTTTCAGAGATTTCAGTCCATGGTAAGCTGCCTCTGATGCTTCTGGGCCTGTGGTGAGGCATATCATCATGGTGGGGCACATCTGACAAAGGAAGCTGATCTCTTCATGGTGACCTGGTGACCAGAAATCAATGAGAGAGAGAAGAAGAGAGCCAAAATAGTCCCTTGTAACTACAGATACCCAGTTATCATTTAAAACTGGCCCAATGACAAGACTCAAGATTCTGGCCATTTTAACTAACTACAATGAATAGAGATCTTCTTGCCAGCAATACAGTACTAAATTCATTCTACTGGGCCACACCTATTAAATGTTCCCCAATACAGTCACTGTCTAGCAACCAAGCTTTTAACACATGGGCCTCTGGGAGACAGTTAGCCAAACTTTTTCAGGCCCTTAGAGCCACTGATATCTTATATTAGTTTTACATATTTTATAGAAATAGAAATTTTTTCAATTTCCATCTAATAGTGTTTCTAGGTGAAGTTATCATTGGAATTTCCTCTTACACCAAATGGAGCAACAACCATATTTGCTTTTCATTTTACTCAAGTAAACCAGATTTTTAAATGTGAAATAATTTTTTTCAAGATATGAAAAATTAAGAAAATACAGTGGTCTTTGAGAAACAGGAAACAAATAGTTTTCCCTGCTTACTCTCTCGCCCAAGATTCCAGGTCATGGTGAAGGTAAGAGAGATATAAGCGGAGATATAAGCACAACCAAATGATCTCTTTAAATTAAGCAAACGAAGCCAAGAGACTTGGGAGACCAAGGTGGCTGGAGTTTGTAGGATAGAGCACTCAAAAGCAGAGAGGTTTAGATGTGTAGAGAGAGACCTCTTCAAGTTTTCAGCTGGGTTCTGATCAATGGTAGCGTGTGAAACAATAGCTTTTACTGGGGAATGAAGCACCAAAGATAATTAGAGGCAAAAATACCTAGGACACATATTCTCAGAAATAATTGGACAGAGTATGGATACAGTTGGAAGAGTTGTCTCAGTAGGGTGGGGAATTAAGCCCAGACTAAAAACAGCTCCGCTACAACTTAACATTGTTTAAAAGCAAGATCTGGTAGTATCAAGCTGTTACCATGTAACATAGTTGTTTCACAGAAAAAAACCCCACAACTCTTTTACAGTAAAACAATATTTTGTACTTTAAAGAGTAAAATCAGAATGTTGAATAACAAAAATCAGACCTCTACTTCAAAATTTATTTTATAAAGCTATTAAAATCTTTATAACGTCTTTATAGAGATTGTCCTTTCAAAAAGTAAAATTTAAGTTTAATATTTAAAGTCACCATATTTAAAGGCCTCAAAAGTAAATGAATTCATGTCTTAATTCTTGCATTTAAATAATATTAGAGAAAAAGAAATATTTGTCATTTATGTGATTTGAGCCATACACATTCTTCATATTTGTTTATAATTGATATTGGCATCCTAACCATGTAGTATTATTCCCAGACATTTCCTTATGAATCAATCTGAAAGTGAATCAATAGTATGCTTTTAAAGATCTTTTAATTATATTCACATATTTTAGATTAAAATAAATTTATACACACAAAGTACCTGTGTGAAACATAGGATAAGTAAAAGATTTTTATACAATGCTATTAAATGTGTTATAATAGTATCCCATAGCCATTATCATGACAAATGTGTAGGAAGTTATTTTCTGCACTGCCTTCAGGGTCCACATTACAAAGAGTTATGATTTGTGCCATTTTGGAGTAATCAGGTGATTCCCTGAAATGCTAATAGAATGTTAACTCATTTCCAAATAGTTACATTCACATGTACATGGGAGGAAAACCAATGTAAAAACTACAATTTTTTTCAGACTTTTTTTTTTTGTGGTACCTGGGATCGAACTTGGGACCTTGCGCTTGTGAGGCATGTGCCAGAAACACTGAGCTAAATGCCCGGCCCTAAACTACAATTTTTTTGACTTCATGATTACAGTCAAAAAAGAATATCTTAGATTCATTTATAAGTACCAGTGACAGCAACTTATGCTCTAAATTAATTAATTAATTGCCTACTGATCTTCAAAAAAAGTCCTTGAACTCAATGGAATTCATATTTTCTAAAGGAGATCAACAGACTAGCTAGTAATTTAGTGTGTTTAATTTCTATCACTGTACATAAGATAAAGATTTTAAAAGGAGAAAATGTTTATTTGAGCTCCATAGTTTAAGGGGGCTCAGTTCACGGTCTCTGGGCCCTTTTGTTTTGGGCTTGTGGTGGCAAAACATACCCTGATAGAAACATGTGGTAAAGGCAGCTGCTAGTCTCAAGACAGCCCCTAAGCAAAGGGGTTGGGGCAAGATTCCAATATTTCCCTCAATGGCACCTTCTGGATAATGGTCACACTTCCTACTGTTATGCCCTGCTTCCTAAAGATTCTACCACTTCCCAATAGCTCCATAGCCTAATGACTAAACTTTGGCATATGGGCCTGTGGGGAACATTTAAAATCAAAAGCATAACATTTAGACTACTCATTTGGTTTTTAACTTATAAGGTGATCAGACATGTACAGAAAGTTGAGGGAACTTCCTTATTTTTTAAATCTTTTTGTTATTGAGTGATTCTTGAAAGAACATTTTGGTTCAGCTGCAGTTCTCTGTGCCCCATTGTCAACAGCAGCAAAATAAAATGTCAACTTGGCATCTGGCAAGTGACAAGTATATTATAGAGCATATCCATATAAGTCACTTCCAAGCAACAATTTACATAGTAATTGTTCTAATGTCAGCATATTCAATTTTCAGTGGCTGGTTTTAGTCACATAGTTTTTCTGTTCTCATCTTGCCGTGGCAGTTGGGTTTGATAAAGTAGTGATAACTAGTAATTTATTTTGCCTTTGACAAGTCCAAAAAATAAGTCTCTACTGCCAAGTATATGTGAGGCTGTTTGAGTGAGAAGGTTCATTGCTATTTGTATATCCATTCATCCATTCATCCATTTATTTATTAATGTAGTAATTTATTATATGGTAGTATTTATATATTAACATTGTACACAGTAATATGATTAACACTTTAGAGTGATATGATATTTTATACCTGTGCTAAGAAAGAAAATAATTTATTTTCATTCAGCTATGTGTTCACACAGGGTGGCAGAAACAGTTCACATGGAGGGAGAGCAAAGAGGAAAACCAAAAGGCAGGGACAGGCAGATAGCAAGTTTGGCGCTGATGTTTTCTGAGCTGTAACTATTTTGTGCAAAGGAAGGCTTAAGTATTTTAAACAAGGAATTGTACTGTTCCATCTTAGTTTTTAAAGCTCATGATTGCACACTGCTAAATGTATTTCAGAAAAACAAGAGTGCATTGAGTCCAATTATATGGTTATTTTAGCATTCCAACTAAGTGATGGTAATAAACACAGTTGAGAATAGAAGGGAGTGTATTAAGATATATTTTGACAATAGTTTAGAAATAGAATTAAGAGGTCTTATTTGATAAGATCAACAAGGAGAGGGCAAATAAAAAGAAGAAATGTACCAGAATTGAGCACCAATGAATTTTAATATATCGTATTTGATATAGAGGAATCATTTTGCAAACAAGACTTGAAATGCATAGGAAGAGAAACCAAGAAAGAAGAGAGTTTAAAACTGAGATCAGGACCAAAATATCCAAGGAATTTGGAAATTTCATAACATAAGATGAAAATGTATTGCATTTTTGGCAGCATAGAAGTTGTTAGTGACTTTGATGAGAAAAAAATTTGGTAGTGCTAAAGAGTAATCAAAATCGAGGAAATCAATATCTATATAGACTTAGGGTCTGTTAGCTGGAGGCAAATCTGGGATCAAGAGGAAATTTACTAGAAGAGGAAGTTTACTAGAAGAGGAAATTAGTGGAAGTACTGATGCCAGTAAGATATATGATTACTTTTAAGCCAGAATAATAAAGAAAATATATTTAAAATATGTGATTAATACCCACTACTGTACAGAATACCAAACAATCTTTTCCACATCAGTCTCAAATTTTTAATGGAATTTTATTACAAAATTGTGTTCATGATACTGATATACTTAAATCTTCCACTTAAACATAATAGGCACTTATCATTACATAAAAGGTACAAACTTCTACAGGTTGATACTTATTATATTGACTCAGATAATAAGCTACCAAAGGAATTATTTTATATGGTAAAAATAAAGTACAATAAAATTATTTGACTAGACATAAGTTGTCAGTGACTTATCTCTACAAATTGAATTTATAAAAATCAAATTTGTGTATCATAGAGTTCATTTGTTTGACCATTTAAAGTGTGCAATTTGTTATTTGTAATATGTTCATAGACATTCCTAGACATCAGTACAATCAATTTTAGGTTATACTATTCAATTAAAAATAAATTTCAAACATCCCCATGTTACTTAGTAACCATAATCTACATTGTATTTCTATAGATTCCCCTATTTTGTACACTCATGTGAATGCCATCATGTATTAAGTGGAATTTTTTGATTGGCTTTTTCACTTAGCCTAGTATTTTCAAGGTTAATATTATGCTGTGCTGTAGAATTTGTAAGTATTTGTATCTGCAATGACTGAATAATCTTTCATTGTATGGATCTATTTATCAACCTACCTATCATTTGATAGTCACTTGGGTAGTTTCTTCCTTTTCACTATTAGGAATGATGCTGCTATAAATATCATGTAAAACTTTGAGTGGACATATGCTTTTATCTTCTTGGGTACAGGAAGTACCCAAGTAGAATTAGAAGTGTTGTATCGTAAATTCACTGATTAATTATTTAAAAAATTTCCAGAATGATTTTTAAAGTTTCTGCACCATTTTAGACTTTTACTAATAATATATTGAAGGTCCTGATTGCTCCATATTCTTACTGACATTTACTCTTTGTTACTTTGTGGCTGTAATCATCCTCATTTTGGTTTAGGCATGTATTTCCATGATGACTAATAATATTGAGCAGCTTATTGACCATTTGTGTATCTTTCTTGGAGAACTGTTTATTCCGATCATTTCTTCATATTTAATTGGATTGTTTGTCTCTTTATTATTGAATTGTAAATATTCTTTATATACTCTATACCAGCCCCTTATCAGATATATGATTTAGAAATATTTTCTCTGATGTTCGTGGGTTGTCTTCTCACTTGATAATGTTTTTAAGACAGAACTTTAAAAAATTAATGAAATCCTTTTGTTGCTTTTTTATATCTAAGAAGACTGATTGATTGATTGATTGATTGATAGTAGCCCTGGAGATTGAATCCAAGGCTTTTGGACTGAAATATATCCCCAGTCTTTTTAAGAAAAAGTTTTTTGAGACGCCACCTCACTAAGCTACTCAGTTGCTTAACCTGGTCTGTGTTCCAATTTAATTCCTGCGTAGCCCTCCTCAGAGGGGTGGTGCCACAGGCCTATGCCACAACACCAGGCTTTCTCAGAATTCTTTTTCAATCAAACCTTTGCCTCTTAAGAGTTTTAGCTTTAAGATTTAGGTTTTTTTCATTTTTTCAGTCATACTTGGACATACTTTAGCCTGGAACACCATTTGACTTAAAGGATAACATTCTCATTGCCTGTCTGTGGCAATATTCACACCTGACATGAAGACATAGTCATTTTAGTTTATTTTGTTTCTGAATTCAGTGGTAAACTTACTGCATGAAGGCACTTCATGACATTCACAAGCATATCATAATTAAAATATGAAAGGAACCCAACCAGTGCCAATCATATCTTTATGCAGTTTTTGAAATTGAGAAACAAAGAAAAATTACTCTTGCACATTTTTGAATGGATAGACTTACACATTTTCTATAAATGAGATCTAGCATTATACAGACAAGAGTAAATAGTTAAACAGCATTTTTCTATTTCACATAAAATTAACATAAATATCTTCTAAGTATATTGACTAAATCTGGGTGTTAAAAAATGAAGACATAATTATGGTTTCTAAATAACCAAAATTGTCTCACAAATTTAATTATGTATTAATAACTATTTTAGACTTAGAATGCACTCGATCTTTGTATATTTTATATCTCCATGATATAAAAGGAAAGTAAGGAAGGAAAGCCAAAACATCATAATCTGAAGGAAAAGAAAAAACTTAATAGCTGATATCAGTTTATTTGGTAAACCTGATCTCAGTTTTAGTAACTTCATCTCTGATGAGAGACACAAAGAGAATTTACATTTCATCTTAGTGAATTGTAAATAAAAAGTTAAAATGACAAATTGAGTTGTTCAAGTCCACGGTTTTCTTAAAATTGACATACTTGTTGGTAGGGAAGTGTATTTAGAATATAAGACATGGAAGAGTGAAAAAAATCACTCAACTTTCTGGGTATAGTGAAAAACTGCCTTTTCTCTTTGGATACAAAGTAAATATCATGCACCCTTTATCAAGGGAGGAGACTCCTGAGCTGGACAGATGTTTCCACATCTGGCTGAGATGGCCATTTCATTAACACTCCTATCCTTCTCCATCTTCTAAGACATTCCTTCTAGGAGAAAACAGCAGACTGCATTGCTAAGTTCTGAGTTTGGGCTACAGACCTTAGGACACTCATGTGAATTTCTCCTTTATTCTGCATTTGAACCTGTTTGACAATGAGATCAGTCACTCACTGTGCCCTACATGCTTTCAGGTTTGCACTTACCCTTAGGTTGTCCAGAAAAGTCTATTATTTAAAGGCTGAATGTACCTCATTCTAGAGTTTAGTATTAAAATGTTACATGTGGCCCACATCTATCTCACGCTCAGCAATAGAGTATCAATAATAAAGGTATTTTAATACCAAATTATTTGGGGGCCAATTATTCGTTTCTGAAATTGTATAGTGAGCAAGGTTGTGATATATTGGTCTGGTATAACTGACTGTATATGATCACTATCTATTGTATAGTGAAGAGGTTTGTGATATATTGGTCTGGTATAACTGCTGAATGTGATCATATAATCTGAGAGATTCTATAAATTACCCTATATTTCTTACAAGATGAGATAGCACAGCTTTTTCTCAATAATCAATATCCCATTTCTTGTCAAAATCATGAAGATGAAGCTATTTATATCCCAAAATATCAGTGATATGAAAAATGAGTAATAAAAAGAAAAAGCCACAATACAGGGTAAGATAATTTTAATTTTAAGTTATTGCGCCTAATTAGACACCTTATAAATGCATCCCAAGTAATACGTATGTGCATAGAATTTACATAAACAAATGTATATACATTAATAAGTGGGATAAAAGTTCATATTAAGAATGTATTTATGGGCTGAGGATTTAGCTCAGTGGAGCCATGCCTGCTTCGCAAGCACAAGGTCCTGAGTTTGATCCCCGGTACCAAAAAAAGAAAAAAAAAAGAATGAATTTATGTGCAAACTGTAGAAATCCTATCTCAACTCTCCTTTATAAATGGCTTTGATGTGTCTTAGCCTCATGTATTTTCTTCTACACGATATCAATCTTATATACATTAAATATGACATCTCTTGAAGAACACATTATAACTGTTAAGTTGTTCATGTCCAGAATTTTATGTAGATATTCTTCAATCTTATTTTATTACCAGTGTATTTATGCATAAGTTCATCAGAACTTCTTTACTGTGTGGGTCATTTTTCCACATTACTTTAATTTTCCTATTTCCTGTCTAGTTTGTATTCAAGTAGCTGTCTTGTATTTTCCGTCTTGTACTGGAAGTTGGATAATATAATCTTTAGCTTACAGAGCACACCTGTACCTTCCCAGTTAAGTAGCTAAATACAAAGGAAAGGAAAAACTAAAATGTGGAAAAAATGACTACCAGGCCAGCAAGATAAGCATGGACTAGATCTTGTCACACAAGGTGCTCATACTAAATTATTTATATCAGCATTTTCTTAAAGACATTATAAAAATACAATGTTCTAAGGATAGATTCCAGGTACTAGGGATATAGCTATAACTTGGCACTAACCAAAGAGAGAATTTAAAATACATAGAGTATGTCTTGAAAGTTGTACAAATATCAATCAAAGAACGTAAACTGTACATAGAAAAAGTGGGGAAAATTTTGTCAATACCAAATCATAGATGGTGTGAAAAACTGAAACAATTTTCAATATAAGGATCCCTGTAGACTTCCTTGGCTCTAGGGTTCATGCAGGCAGGACATTGCAAACATCAGAGATGACATTAGAAGTCTCTTCCTGCATTGCTAAGAGTCAGATGCTGGACCAACGGAGGTAGGCCATTATTCCTGGCTATTCCTTGACACATTTCTCACATCCATCTCTACCCTTCTAATAAGGTTTTCCTTTTTTAAATTTCTTTTTTCTTGCTTTATTTTCTTGTTTGGTGTTAATTTCACCCCCATTTTTCTTCCTAAACATTGGAATAACATTTTCTTTATAACATCAACTTTATGACTCTAATAAAATTTTTGACATACATTCTATTTTTTTCCATTTTCTTTATATTTTCATTGCCCAATAATAGAATTTTTAAAAAGTTTTGTTACACTAAAAATATACTCTTGAGAAGAACAGGAATATCATCCTTCTTTTGGAATCAGTGATTTTCTATCCTATTCCCACCTGCAATATTTTCCACCTGAATACACATTAAAAGATTGGAAATGTGGGGGTGGAAAGGAGGTGGATGGAAATTATACTCTGAACATATTTATTATGCCAACAATTCAATATAATGCATATTTGATGGTGTGTAGTTAGGTATTAAAATTTCTCATAGTAAGAAATGTTTCGGTCAGTGGGAATTGTAGATAATTTCAGTTAACCTGGGAATAATTTGGCTAGCTAAAAGGCTTAGACTAATATATAAACATTCAGTATAAGAAAAATTAATTTATTCTTCATATTAATCCTCTGTCTAACTATACCAGAAATTGAAAATGCAGATAAAACCTGAGGAGAAAACTAATAATTTCATTATTTTTTCAAATAAATTTAGAAAGAAATAGTATGACAATAAGAAAATTGTCTATCACAACCTACAATGTGGGAAAAAAAATTTTACCAGTTGTTCCTCAAATAAAGGTCTACTATCTAGAATGTATAAAGAACTCAAAAAATCAGACCCCCCCCAAATATAAAGACCCAATTCAAAAATGGGCACATGAAATGAACAGACATTTCTCAAAGAAGTAAAAGCAGCAAATGAACATATGAAAAAATGTTCAACATCACTGGTCATTGGAGAGATACAGATGAAAACAATGCTGATGAATAGTTTCCCTTGTGTGAAAATCTAAAAGTGTAAATAAGGATCAAAATGTATAACTGATCTTGTGAAATAGAAAGGATCTAAATGAGTAGGGGAAGTGGGAGGGGAGGGGAAAGGAAAGAAAGGAAAAGAAAAAATATGATAAAAGAAAAAAATAGAAATAAAGTCTTTGTAAATAGGGAAGGGTGGAAGGAGTGAAGGGAGGGCAGGGGAATAGGGAAAAATAAGAACTAAGATACATCATGTACAGGTACAAGATCCCAGTGGTGAATGTAACTATGCTGTATACATAAAATATACTAATAAATTTAATGAAAAAAAAGAAAATTGCTTCTCAAAATTTAACGATTTTTCTCCTAATGTATTAAATATTTTTACAAAAACATTAGAGTTTTATTTACAGTTACTGATTTAATTTAGATTCATAAAATTTATTTTCATTAATTTCCATGATTTTATTTTGTCTGATTTTGTTTCTCTCACATTCATATTTACAAAAGGAGACTGAAGTGTGTGGATGAAAAAACATTTAGTACAGTTGCATAGATTTACCAAATATGCATGGCGAAAACATTCCAAATTCTGTCCCATCCCATGTTCTTGGCATCTTTGGGGCTTGATTAAAATATCAGAACCACAAAAATTAGAACAAAAAGTACAGTGAGCATTTTAAATATAGAAAGGGGTAGAGGGTAGATTTGAGATGTTTTTCTTGTTTTCACTTATAGAATAATATTTTGCTATGATTTAATAAAAGCTGAAATCACTATCAGTTGACAAATCACAAATAGTTTATAAAGTGACAGGAAATTGAACCAGCTATCATTCCTGATGGCTTATGGATACATTCCTTGTAAGCCTGCTTTATGGGAGAGTAATGACAATGGCACTAAACATGCCTGGGCCGAGACTGAAGTCCACGGAAGAAAATATGTGGAGAGTTCTGACAGAGCTGCTCACCAGAGAAAAATGTGACTCAATTTAGATGATCAGAGGTAAAAAATAAGGCTATTACTTAAATATTTCATTTTGCATGGAGATAATACAATTCATGAAAATATGTGTTAAGTTTTGTAGAACTGGTAGTTAATCTTTTTGGAAATTTGAAAGTTATTCAGAATTGAACCAAACATTTAAGATTATGAAACCAATTTTTATCAAAATTATCAGAGTAAAATTTTTGGTTAGACATTTCATAGTGATACACAACAAAAACAATAAAACAAAACCATCAAAGGAACAAAGTAACCCAATGAGCCCCCTCCGCCCTGCCCTGCACACATGTGCTGATACTTACTTAGCATGGCGGATATCTGGCAGGGACCTCTCTAGTGCAATATTATTGCTGACAAAAATGTTGAAACCATTTTCCCTGTAAGCTGAGTCATCACCGTCCTCTTCAGTGAGGGGGTAAGGTTTCCCATGTTCACCTTTCCCTAACAGGAAAAAACAAAGTCGAATTTTCAACAAGGGAAAAAAAATTGTCATATTCTAGAACAAAAACACAGACTTGAAGGTATTTCCTTAAAACAACTGTTGCTCTGGGACACACAAGGTGCTAGAAGAAAGGTGCTGTATTATTTAATTTTAAGTTTTTAATGTGGAAAAATTGAATATACTAAAGTAAAAACGTAAATAGAACAGAAATAGAAAGTATAACTTCACTTTCCAGATAGAACCACTGTAAAGATTTCAGTGTATGTTTCCTAATAGTTGTATGAGATTCTAACAGACATATCGCTTTATTGATTTTTTCCAAAATAATTATTGATCCTTTACTTCCAATAGTTGATATTATTTATACTCTAATATATGCCATTGCATTGAAGAAATGCTTTTATGTTATTCCTAGCTTTTCCTAATTTCTCCATTATAGATATGTTGAAATGGTTATTTTTATTCACATTTTCCCAGTTACATCTTTGTGAACTCATAAATTCCTAGAACTGGAATTTATGGAATATCTTCATAATAAGCATAGTATTTTTCACACATCCTTAGAAACAATGGATATTTTCATATCTATAACAAAAATATATATTATTTATATTTTAATTAGCATTATATATTTCTGATGTCATAACATGATTGTTCAGGAGTTTTTAAACAAATACTTTGTAGAGCTTTTTGTATATTATGTTTACTCAATCTTTGTTAGTTACATATGCTGCCAATATTTTCTGAATTTACTCACTGAAATCTAAGCTAAATTATTTCCATCAGAATAATTTTATTTTATAATTTCCTCTCAGCCTCCTTCTTTCCCTCCTTTCTTCCTTTCTTTCCTCTTTGTTCTCTCTCTCTCTCTCTCTCTCTCTCTCTCTCTGGATTGAACCCAAGGCTGTTGCAGTTAGCTCCAGCTCCATCTATTTTTATTTTTGTGAGACAGGTTTTGCTAAGTTGATAAATTTCCCATGCAGATTTCTACCTTATCATCCTCCTGCCTCAGTTTCCCAGTGTACTAGAATTATAGGTATCCAACACAACACTCAACATTTATTTACATATAATATTTAGAAATAAGTTCTTTCTAAATTTCTTCATTATTTCTTCATAATTTCCTTATTTCTAAATCTCTTCATTATTTAATACAGGTTCATGAGTTCAGAGTTTTACTAAACTTTTATTTTTGTTTTGATGATTAAAAGCTTTGAACAGTTTGCAAATTGTTTTGTGTGAAAAGTGAGGTAAGTGCTACTTTTAGTTGTAAGGATGCAATTTATTAAGTAATTTCTTTTTATTATTATTAAATAATAATTATTATTTTTGAATAATAATAATAATTAAATATTTCTTTTCCTTCTTTATGTTTAAATATAGATACAAATTTTCTACAGTTGTTTAAGCACATTTACAAATTCCCATGACATCCCACTGTTGTGTCAATTTTTACTTTGGAAACACTGCAGCACTAATTTTTTTTAATTTTTGGAAAAGCCAGTTGTCACTTATCATGTTGTTTTTCAGGTTAATCTTACATGTTTGTTTTCCTATGTGAACTATTTAATTAAATATCCCTTTTAGATTTTGTTTTTGAGATTGTACTGGATTTATTAATTCATTCTTAGAACATAGATTTATTAATTCATCCCTAGAGAATTCATCCCTAGAGATCCCCTGGATCTCAGTGGAATTTCATACAATTTTTTTCTTTTCTTTTCTTTCTTTTGGTATATGTTGGTACTGCATAATGTTTACATTCTTCATGGGGAGTTGGTACATATGCACAAAACATCTTAAATTCTTTTTTTCATTTCCTTCCCCTACTTTTCCTGTCCCTCCCTCCATCTCTGGATCTCCTACCTTTTGCAAAAGCTCTATCATACAATTTTCTTTGAGTTCTATATGGAATTTTGGAAAAATACAATGAGTGGATAAGTTTTTTAAAAACTTATTATACTGACAGACACATTCACCAAGAATGATGGTATAAGTGTTTAAAATGAGAGGCATGGTATTTTTACAATTTTGTGGGAAAGTAATGGCAATATGTCTTTTATTGTAATAAATGTTTAAATTTAAATGCCACATTTTCTGATCACACCTTATGAATCAGACATTTAGGACAACTTCTGCCAAATAAAAGTATTACAGTGTATCTTTGTTATGGCTTTTATATAGATGTCCCACTCATGCTCTCATAGGTGGGGCTTTTCAGATGTGGTTGGATTTAGAGTGTGTGAAGATGGAGTAAGAGTATGTGACAACTAAATTAGTCCACTAATTGGTTTAGCATAGTTCTGGGTGTGGATAATGGGAAGGCCCACTCTGAGTGTGGGCGGTACCATCCAATAGGTTTCAATTCTGGATGGGATCAAAATCCAGAAGTCTTGCTGCTTGCTGCTTCCTGTCTGCTTTGCCACAGACTGTTTCTCTGCCATGCCTCCTTTCCATGTACCCTGTCTTGGAGCCAGGAGACTATGGACTGAAACCTTTACAAACTGTAAGCTAAAATAAAGCTTTCCTCCTTTAACTGTGGGTGTCTGGTATTGTGTCCCAGCAACGAAAAAAGTAAGTAAGACAATCCTCAGCCTCCTTATCCACCAAATATCTCTTTGTGCTACTTCTGCCTGTTCTCCAAAGTCAAAATGACCATGAAAGATAAACATTTTGAAACAATTCAGGATATAGAGGCAGCCATGACAATGCAATTAAAGACTTTCACAAGAGGACTTCCAAAACTGCTTCTATAAGAACAATGGGATAACTGTGTTCAAAGTGAGAGGAACTCTTTTGAGGGGATTAAAGACAATGTGTATTTTTTTTTATACCAGGAATCAAACTCTGGACTTTGTGCTTGAGAGGCAGGCAGCAGAATCACTGAGCTAAATCCTCAGCCCTCTTAGTATTTTTTAATGTAATCATTAATTCTCTTTTTATCACACTTTTTATGAATTTTTTGTTAATATTTCTAGATGTTCTTTTTCTTCATTATCATCCATGTGATATCTTTTTTTCCAGTATATTTTTCTAAATAGCATGCTCTATAGTTACTGATTTTTATAATTATTGATTTATTAGTCATCATACTGAACTTATTTCCTCAAATAATTTTTAAAAACTCTAGGGCTTTTCAGGTACCAATCCTTTCATTTCATGTATCATGTCTTTGCCTACTCTTTCCTTCATGACTAGCTCTTACTGCTTTTTCTTTTAATTCTATAACTCAGAATAAAACACATTAGGGTAAATATGCATTTACTCTGATACTGAGTTGAATTCAGTGATGCCAAATGTTTCATATTTGAAGCTAGATGTATATTTGTCAGTATTTGTGTTTGTGTGCGTGTGTGTATGTCTGTGTGTGTTTATAACATCATGTTAAGAAAGAATCCTGCTAGTGCCTTTTAACAAATACTATTTTCCATTAATAGAATATTAAAATTTATATGCCTTTTCCAAATCTTTTGAGATAATTATATTTCTGTTTTTTATCTTGTCAACTACTGATTTGCAAACATTGTTTTCAATCTGAAATTCATTCCTTTTTAAGGATATTCTACTTATGTATCAAGGATTCCTCAAAAAACAAAAAGAGAATGCATCCTATTTAACTTCCTCCTTTTATCTGCATGTCAAGTTCATGGAGCTGACAGCCACTATAACTAGCATGGAATGATAAGAAATTACTTGATCAGGGAACAGGCTAAAAATCTCTCTGATTGTGGAAAAGCATTTTAGGTGTTTTGCTTTTACTCTTAAAAACAAAACCAAAAAAGACCTTATATTTCTCCAGTATCTCCACTTGATTTCTTAGAAGAATATATCACTATTTTAATTCAAAGAAAAAAGTGATTGAGAAATTCCATTTATACAATAGAACCCATTATGTATAAAATTTGTTAAAGTATTTTATACACATCTTTCTTTCAATACACTTAGGCCCTGAAATAAATATTGGTCTACCCAACTTGCATATAAATAAATAATATTGAGATTAATATTTGAACATTTACACAATTAGCAATTACCCATTTAACCTGATTAAACATTTAAAAAAATCTAAATCTTTCTTTCATAAATGCCCAAATTAGCTAGAAAAGGTCTTTGAAATTATTTGGTTTCTGATATTAATTTGATTTTTTATGTCATTCAATAAATCCTACGTAATAAGAAAACTGTGGACTGGGGATTTAGCTCAGTGGCTCCACCGCCTTTTTTTTTAAAATTAATTTTATTGGTACATTTTATTGGTACATTTTAGGTATACAATTCATTTACATTTATCATTGGGTGTTTGTACCTGTACATGATATATCTTGGTTCTTATTTTCTTCCCCATTACCTGTGTGCCATTCACCTCCTCTGCCCTTACCTATTTACATAGATTTCATTTTCTTTTTTTTTTCTTTTCTCATAGTTTTCCCTTTCCATCTTTTCCTTTCCCCTTCCCCTCCCTTCACTCCTTCCTCTTTGGACCTTTATTCCTATTTCAAATTATCAATTATTCATTTTTATCATTTTAACCCTTGTTTACACTATCAGTTTCTCACATTAGAGAAACTATTTGGTATTTACACTTGTGTGTCCTATTTATTTCCTTAAGAGTATGGCCTCGATATGCATCCATTTAGCTATAAATGATTCTAGTTTTTTGTTCTTTATGGCTGAGTAGTACTCCATTTTATTAAAAAAAACACATTTTCTTTATCCAGTTTCCAGTTGATGGGCACTTGGGCTGTTTCTATGGTTTAGCTATTACAAACTGTGCCGCTATGAACGTAGGTGCACATATATCACTGTGATATGATTCTTTTAATTCTTTTGGGAAGATACCCAGCAAGGGAATAGCTGGGTCAAATGGAACCTCTAGTCCTAGTTGTTTGAGGTATCTCCATATTGACTTCCACAGTGGTTGTACCAGTCTACACTCCCACCATCAATGGAGAAGGGTTCCTTTCTCCCCACACCCCTGCCAGCATTTGTTATTTGTTGATTTCTTGATAGCAGCCATTCTTTCTGGGGTGATGTGAAATCTCAGGGTTATTTTCATCTGCAGCTCTCAAATGATGAGTGATGTTGAACATTTTTTCATATATTTCTTTGCTGCTTTTACTTCTTTGTCTGAGAAATGTCTGTTCAATTCAGATGCCCATTTTTGTATTGGGTCTTTGAATTTGGGGGGGGTCTGATTTTTTTCAATTCTTTATATATTCTAAATAGTAGTCCTTTGTCTGAGGTACAGCTGCTAACATTTTTTCCCCATATTGTAGGTTCTCTGTTAGCTCTGTTGGTGGTTTCTTTTGCAGTGCAGAAGCTTTTTAACAAGATGAGATCCCAATTGCTGATTCTTTCTGCTAGTTCCTGTGCTGCTGAGGTTTTGTTCATGAAGTCTTTTCCTATACCAATGTTTTCAAGAGTTCTACCTAACTTATCTCTCAGAAAGTTTAGTGTTTCTATCTTAATATTTATATCTTTACTCTACTTCGATCTTTGGTGCATGGTGATAGGTATGAGTACACAAATAACAGACTTACTGAGAGAGAAATTAGGGAAACAATTCCTTTTGCAATAGCATCCAAAAAAATGAAATATCTAGGAATCAATCTAACAAAGGAAGCAAAAGACCTCTACACTGAAAACTACAGCACTCTGAAAAAAGAGATCAAAGAGGATACAAGAAAATGGAAAGACATCCCTTGCTCCTGGGTAGGAAGAACCAATACAATGAAGATGGCCATACTTCCAAAATGACTATATAGATTCAATGCAATGCCAATTGAAATTCCAACAATATACTTCACAGAACTAGAGAAAACAATCCAAAAATTCATTTGGAACCATAAGAGACCTAGAATAGCTAAAGCAATTCTAAGCAACAGAGACATGGCTGGGGGTATCACAATCCCCAACTTGAAACTATACTACAAAGCTACTGTGATAAAATCAGCACGGTACTGGCAAAGGAACAGACCTGAGGATCAGTGGAATAGGTTAGAAGATCCAGAAACAACTCCAGACATGCTCAGCCACCTCATCTTTGACAAAGGAGCCAGCCACCATCATTGGAGGAAAGATAGCCTATTTAATAAATGGTGTTGGAAAAACTAGATCTCAACCTGCCAAAGATTACAACTAGACCCATATCCACCACCTGTCTTGCAAACACAAGGTCCCGAGTTTGATCCCCAGTACCAAGAAAAGAAAAAAGAGAAAAGAAAAGAAAATCATAGTGCAAAATATCCTTTGACTTCAATTTTTTATTTTAAAATTTATATGCCCTAAATGTGATGTATACCTACACCTGAAACTTCTTTATATTTATGTAGAGATATTTAATTTTGAGATTTCAAATTTACTTTTAAGAGTAAAAGTATAGAAATTTAAAGCTACACACTTGTTAAAACATTTTGTTTTTTTGTACTGGGGATTGAACTCAGACCTTGCACTTGTGAGGCAGGCGCAGTGCCACTGAGCTAAATCCCCAGTCCTAAAACATATTTAAAAGGATAAATTCATTTCCTTTGTACAACAATTAAGTATTTAGATTGACAGATCTCTTGAGATAAACCTTTTGAAATGAACAGCTGATTCTCTAAAGATATAAAAATCTTGTGAGTCACCAATTATGAGGCATACTAGAAACTTCTTCATTGCAGTTGTGAGGACAGGTTTTAAATTTTTATGTTTTTGTCCATAAACCTGCACTTTTACTGCAAATGTTACCAACTCACCTTAAGTTTTAATATGTAGAGCCTGAGGGTGTAAAACATCTCATGTAGATTGAAATTACTTTAGTAAAATACTAACCAAACAAAGCAAAACTGCTCATATGACAACATAAAGTAAAAGTTGAAATTATAACAATATTTAAGTCACTACCATCATTATTAGTCTATAGATACACCTTTTTAACATTTTAAAATGTATAATATGACAGTACTATCAACTGAAAATTGAAATCAGTCTTTTCTTTAAATACAATTAATAGTGTGACATCTGCAATGATTAAAATAGGATATTGTAAATAATCAAAACAAAACATTAATAAATGTATATCTAAATGTATAGTATTAAACAGAAAATTTATTGTTTTAAAATATTTATTTGATACTCTTTATACTCAAGGAAGGTAATAGATATTTAATAATGAACTTATGTTAATTTTCTCATAATGCATCTTATACTTATTCTCAAGCTCAAATGACATTTTATTTATTATGACTGTCTTATAGACTGGTATGACTGTCAATTTTTGAAGTATATTAATTGTCTATTATATGTCCTCCTTGTTAGGGAAATTGAAAATGTATATAATATGATGTCAGGCCCGAGAAAGCTAAAACTATGCTATCATTAGGAAGATAAATGGCAAATTTATAAAATGTTATTGTGATAAGAAAATATTACTTTTATAATTAACTGAACTGAAAAATAATTTCTACATGAGTTTCTACATTTGGCAAATCGAGGAGATTTGTATGGACCAGAAACTAAGTAGAAAAAAGACATATTTTCAGCTCAGACTTGAAGGATAGCAGAGGATATAAATTATTTTTAAAAGTCTAGGGCTAAGGATAACTTATACAGGAAGAAAGTGGCACTAATGAATGTGTACAGATAAGAATTTGGAAATGTGTTGCTTGAAAATAATATATTTATTTAAGTAGATGGCAATCTCAGAAAATTAAATAATGAGAGATAAAGCAGGGTTATACAAGGAAAGAAATTTCTAGTGACAATCTAAGATATTTAAACTATTTCTTACAAGTGACTAAGGTGTAAGGATAGCTTGAGGAAATCAGTAATTTACCACTTTTCTTAGGGAGTCCTGAGGCTAAATAGTGGGGGGTACTCAGAAATAGTCTTCTGCTTAAATATGATTTGCTTGGAGATATTTTTTGTAATCAACAAAACTCTCTGTGCCATATTTCCTCCATTTGTTTCCTTTGCTGTATATTACTACTCTAAGTATGTATTTTTACCTCTTTCTTGACTCTCTTCACATTAGCATATAAGCTCCACAAAGCATAAAACTTTTTTTGTTCAATGTAATGAACACTTAGAAGAATGACTTCCACATAGCAGTTACTAAATGGACATTCTATGAGTATTGAGATGCCAAGGATTTGTGTTTATTACTCAGTGGAAGTAAAGAAAGGTATTTATTTATTCCAAAGTAAATAGTAAGCACCTAAACAGAAACTGAAGCTTGGAATTAAATGATGAATATCACAATTATTTCTTTGGTATCAGCTAAGAAAAGAAAAAAGACAACTGATCACTGTCATGTAAAACATAATGATCTGTAAGAAGATTCAGAGCAGGGTCTGTGTTTTGATAAATGTGGATTAGAATGCATTATTTCACTAAAGTGTAACTGCTGCTCTCTCATTTTTGTAGAAATGGAATAAAAGATTACCAGCTATCCCTATCTCATGAACTTCCAATTGTCTTACAAATGTGGCATGCGGAGAGTGAGGAACAATTCTAGTGAAGTTTTCAAGTGAGAGTTTTAAATTGCTATTTTTCAGACACAGCATCCTGCCATGTTGTTGGGGATGGCCCAAAGTTCATGAGCTCAAAACCACTCTCCTGCCTCAGATTCTTGAGTAGTTGGGACTACAGGTGTATGCCACTATACGGGTTTGAAGGGATTTTTACTGAAATATAGAAAGGCTTTAGAGTTCCAGTAATTTATTAAAGAGTAACTAAGTTCACTTCATTAATATTAAGCATAAGTACATTTTAAATTAGCTAAAATGCCTTTCTTGTTTTTATACTAATTTTCTTCTCTTTTTCATCTATATTTTATTATATTATTTTATTCCACTGAGCATTTAATAACTATATCTAAGTACTTAGCTGTGTTACTTATGAAATGAATAAGCAATTCCTATCATGCCAGTACACTTCCTGGTGGGAAATCTGGTCAGGCTTAGTCCTTATTCCATGTATCACCTTTGGATATTTTCCTAGTCTGAATCTCTCTGGAGGTGTTCGTACTGTGGACCATTATCTGTTGGCTGTGATGGGAAGCCTTGGCTGCATGTGCTAGGTGTTAGGAACACTGAAGACAGTTCTGGATTCCTTCCATGTTTTATCCAAAGAGGTGTGTAGCAATTATTCCTCCACCATTCTGTAGTTGGAGAATGGAAGCTTCTTCTTACCCCAAAACTTAGTCCCAAATCTGTTATAAGTCAAGAGGTAAAAGTGGGTGGTGAGAGTGGATCCTTGGGGGTATTGGCATTTTCATGCTTGCTAACTGCATCAGGCAAAACAGAGTCAGTTTCCTAAGGTATAGCAGGAAAGACCAACATCACAGGGGATTGGGGTGGGGATGGCTTCACCACTGTGAGTAAAGAAATCTCTTCTTCTAGCAAAATGGTCTCATTAGGACTTAGGAGCTCAAATGAGGATTCCTAGCCTCATCAGGATCCTCCCAAACATCTCCATCCCAATTTATGGGATCCCATTCTTTTCTGACCTGCACCCTCACTTTTACTTTAGATATCCTTTGGGACTGAAGATTAAATTTACACTGTATATCAACCAGTAGAATTATGAATACAATTATGGTTGGAAAGGCCACCTGGAAGCTGTTAGAGTTGCCTTCCCTGGAAAAATAGTAAAAAATAAAAATATCTCATCCCTGGAGGCATTGCAGAAATCAGTGTCACTATCAAGGACTTGAAAGATGTAGAGGTGGTGGTTCTCATCCCGTCCTTATTTAATTGTCCTATTTGACATATGCAGAAGATTGATGAATCTTGGAGAATGGCAGTGGATTACTGTAAACTCAATCATGTGGTGACTCTAATTGAGGCTGCCACATCAGATTGTGGTTTCCTTGCTAGAGCACATTAACATGTTTCTTGATGACTGGACTGCAGCTACTGATTTGGCAAATGCCTTCTTTTCCATACCTATCCATAAGGCCTGTTATAAACAATTTACTTTCAGCTATCAAGGCTGGCAATATAACTATACTCCTTTAATGTCCTGCCTCAGGGTTCTATTAACTCTCTAGCACTGTGTCACAACTTAGTTCACAGGGATCTTCATTATCTTTCTCTTTTAGAAGATATCACATTGGTCCATTACATTGATGTTATTGTGCTGATTGGACCAAGCGAGGAAGAGTTAGTAACTACTCTGGACTTTTTAGGAAAGCATTTGTGAGTCAGATGATGGAAAATAAGTCCAATTAAAATTCAAGGTCCCTCTATTTCAGAGAAATTTCTAGGAGTCTAGTGATGTGGGGCATGCAGAGATATCCCTGGAAAAGTGAAAGATAAGTTGTTGCATCTGGCTCCTCTGACAAACAAAAAAGAGGCACAATACCTTGTAGGGGTATTTGGATTTTGGAGACAACATATTCCTTACTTAGGTGTAACTATATTCTGACTCCTGGGCTGTAGCCAATGGTCTGGCTGGATTGTCAGGGACTTTGAAAGAACATGACTGGAAAATTGGTGACAAAGATATTTGGAAGAAAGTATGTTCATAAGACTCTTCACATGGACAAAGGATGTAAAGATATTTGTATCCCAAGCAATCATACACCAAAAAGTGACTGCAGCATAATAGGACTTCAATGATCAAGTGGATAAGATGACATGTTCCATGGAGAGTTAACTATTTTCTTCAGCTATCCTTATTATTGTCCAATGAACAAACTGGCTATGGTGACAGGGGTGGAGGTTATGCATGGGCTCAGCAACATGTTCTCCTACTTACCAAAGATGATCTTGCTACAGCCATTGCTGAATGCCCAATATGCCAGCAGTGGAGACCAACACTGAGTCCCCAGTGTAGCACCATTCCTTAGGATGATTAGCCTGTGTCCTGGTGGTTACTTGATTATATTGGATGGCTTCCATTATGGAAAAGACAGCACTTTGTCCTTACTGGCATAGACATTTATTTCAAGTATGGATTTACCTTCCTTGAACATAACACTTCTGCCAAAATCACTGTTTGTGGACTTACAGAATGTCTTATCCACCATCATGGTATTCCACACAGTATTGGTTCTGACCAAGAAACTCATTTCACAGTCAAAGAAGTGAAGCAATGTGCTCATGTTCATATAATTCATTGGTTTTTATCATGTTCTTCACTGTCCAGAAGCAGCTGTATTGACAAGAAGATCGAATTTCCTTTTTAAGATGTAATTACAGAGCCAGGTAGGTAGCAATATCTTGTAGGATGGAGGCAAAGTTCTTCAAAAGGCTGAATATGCTTTGATTCAGTATCCACTATACAGTACTGTGTGTCTCCCATATCCAGGCTTTACAGGTCCAGTAATCAAGGGGTGGAAATGGGAATAGTACCATTCACCATTAACCTTAGGGAATCATTAACAAAATTTCTATTTCCTATTCCCTGGACTTGATACTCTGCTGGCCTAGATCTTAGTTCCAAAGGGAAGAAAGTTTGTAGTAGGAAGCATAACAATGATTCCATTGTCTAGAACGGTAAGACTTCCCCTTGGTCATTTTGGGCTCTTCATGCCCCTGAGTAAACAAGCTAAAATTGAGGTATGATATTAGTGGGAGTAATTGATTCAGGGGAAATTAATATACTTGGAGTACAGGAGTTCACCCTGGTATCGCCATGCCCTATTATCAAGGTCAACAGGAAACTACAAAAACCTAACCCAGACAGGAAGAAAAGTGGCCCAGAATCATCAGGGATGAAGGTACGAGTCACCTTACCAGAAAACGAACCAAGATCTTCTGAGGTGCATGTTGAAGGTCAGGGGGTAGAGAATGGAAAGCAAAAGGAAGTAGTTATAAATACCAGCTATGACCTTGTGACCAGCTACAGAAATAAGGATTATAATTGTAATTGTTCTCTCCTGTATTGTTAATATGCTTCCTTTGTAGCATAATGTTGGTAGACTTAATATTGAAACAGACCAAGTGACCATCAACTGGAAACTGGATAAAGAAGATGTATTTTTTAATAAAATGGAGTACTAATCAGCCATAAAGAATGAGAAAATAGAGACATTTATAGCTAAATGGATGCATATTGAGGCCATACTCTTAAGTGAAATAAATAGGACACACATATGTAAATACCAAATAGTATCTCTAGTGTGAGAAACTGAAAGTGTAAATAAGGTTCTTAATTATTTTTAAACCTATTATAATGTTTGTCATGTTAGAAGTAGGCATCACCCAAAGAAACACTTGCTTTCTATTCTGGGGAGGTTATTAGTATGCTTCTGTTTCTAAGCAGAATAATTGTTTGATGCTAGGTATGATTATGAATATGGAGACTAAATATAGTTTGAGAAAATATTTCTCATTGTCAAGGGTGGGATTGCAATTCTTAACTGTGGTGACAACATAAGTAAGAACTGCCTAGCTGATTGGATTAGCATAGTTCTGGGTATGTCTGATGGATTTACCAAAGAGGGAAGACCCACCATTCATGGAAGCTGGATGCAATAAAAAGGAAATAAGAAGTAAGTCTTGCTTCCGTTTATTCAAAGGAACTCTAGTTTTCATCATCACCTTTGGAAGTCTGTCTTCGGGCTTCCAGTACAGAATCTTAATCTTTGCAGCTCAGAAATTTTGGCTTCCTGATATGGACTCACATGGAAATGATTTTGCAATGAGCTCCAGGCCTTCAGATTTTACTGAATCCTTCAGATCTCTAATATGCTTACTGTCAGTTTGCATTCTTCCATATCTGATTCTACAGACAGACATTGTAAGTCTACCTTTTAAATCCATATAGTATATATACACATGCACACGCAGAGACATATATGTATATATATCATATGTGTGGGAGGGCGGGTGTGTGGGTGTGTGTGTTCCTTCTTTTTCTCATTTCCATGCCATTTACTCAAGCTCAGGTACACATTTTTTCATAGTAGGACTGCTGTCATAGCTTCTTAAGTGGCCTTTCTGCTCCTACCATTATCTACCCTCCTTCTCCAACCTCCATTCCATTTTGTCTCCATTGAGTTATCTTTTTAAAAATACTGCTTTGATTTTGTCAAACTCTTTATGAAATTTCTTAATCCTTCATTGGCATTTCTTCAAATTCATTAAGATATAATCTATGTTTGCTTCAGCAGCTCATATACATTAAGATATAATCTGAGTTCTTGAACTTGATCTGTAAAGCTTTGGAAGACTCCTGCATTGGACTTCTTTTTATTCTTGAGAAGACCGTTGCATGATTGTGGCTTTTGAAGATATCTTTTCCTCTACATTGACTAAGACCATTCTATCCTCCATTCTCATCCTATTTAGGTGTTTTACTCCACCGTGTCCTTCTGCTCCCACTTTGATGCTGTTCTTCTAATAGCCACCATGTGTCTCATCATTACATCTGGATAGGCACCCCTTTTAGCATAATACCTTATTTGTACTCAGTAGAAATTTAAATAAGTGAATGAATGAATTCACTTGTAAAAGTTATAGAAATCAAAGAAGGTATCATCTTATTTATAAGAGAAAGCCACATTATAAATTTTTAAATCCTTAAAATTAAAGACATGGTGAACTAGTCTATATTTTTTGTTTCTAATATCACGTGAATTGCCAGATATCAGAAATTTTCTGCATGTTTTTTCTGAGTTATACACTAGCAAGAAAATTAAAACTACTTGGAAGAATATTTATTAATCTCAGAACTGGCAGAATGAGGATACAAAATCCACAAAATGATTCAGTAAAGGAAATAGTAGATGTTTATTTGGGAAGCCACATTTCTAGTGCTTCTGACTCATAGAATGACAGTTGTAATCTCTGTAACTTTTATAATTATTTTTGAGACGTTAATATTTTTCTCTGTTGTTCGTATTTGCTGTGCATGCACAAGGTCTCTCTGAATGCTTTGCCACAAGGGCTTTGACACATACAAAGACAGTGTCTGACTGTTGCCTTTGTAACTGTTGAAAAAGCAAAGAGAAAGGTAAATGATTTAGTAGTAAAGATAGAGAAGGAAGTGTCTATGATTACTACTGGAGGGAAAAGGAACAGATTTCCAGGGAGACAGGAAACAAGTCAGAGTTTGGCATGTCTGGTGTGTGTCAGGGAAATGGCAAACGAGCAGGGATGCAGAGGCAACTTTTCTAGGGAGGCTCCCTGAGAGGACAGGGCCTTCCAGTCTTACAAAATAGCCCTAAGGTGGGAATGACAAGGAATCCTCTGAGCACAAGGACTTGAGAGAAGCAAAAGGCTCTGTTGGTTTGAACCATGTGTATCAGCACCAGAGCATAGGCACTAGAACAGAGAACTTGCTAGAATTTATTACTCTGAGCCATCATATTTCTGCTAGATTCTTGTTTATGCTTGTGATCTTTTGTAACTGACTCTTTGTCACCCTAGTGGGATAAGCATTAGATATCAGTTTAATTAGGCAAGAATATACCTTTCATGCACCCATGGTCTGAACTAATATTCAAATTGTGTACACATTTTTTAACTGTATCAGTCATAAATTCAAGATATAAAAAAATTCCTTAAATTTCCTAAAACTACTATTACTATTATGTAAGGAAGAATTTTGCAGTGAGAAATCACTTCAACAAACATAATGTAACTACAAGGTCGACTTTTTGCCTGAACTTTTACAGAATGGATGAGAGAGTTATCAAAGATTACTTTCACTGCTAAGAATTCTCAGACTATTTTATCTTTCCTTATCACAATAATAGTTAGAAGTAGAGTAAAACGCCCAGATTCCTTCTTTTTAGTGAAGAATCCCAGAGGATAGGTGAATAATATTCCTGTAGTAAACTTAGTATTTAGTGTGCTACCTTCAAACATATTTTTAAAGGTTGATTTAGGTTGTGAAAGACTTAGGAAAATAGGAATAGGTTAAGAAGTAAAACTATACTTTAGGTGAGAAATTAATTAACTTTAATTATCCACTAATATAAAAATCAATATTTTCTTATATTTTAATCATTATAAATTATAAAAATGAAGTGTAGACATTCTCTTGAAAATGATGAAATACTGTAATAAAATGTATAATGCATGATAATTAATTTGGAAGCTGCAAATAAATTTATTTACATGAGATACTTTGCCATTATTTGCAATAGATTTCTATTAGAAATATGACATTATTTTTTAGTCTGTTCAGTTTTTATGTTCATTACTAATTAGCATTAAATTTGTCTTTAATATTTTCATGATGAAATGTATTTGCACAGAAAAAACAGGATGCAAGAGATAGTAAAATATATGTATATAGTTTGTGTTTGTTCTTATTTTTCTCAGAATCACTAATGTTGCATTTTTATGTTTAGAAAAATGAGATAATAATGAATAGTGTGCACTCCTAAGATAGACTATGAAGATATTTGGAGTCAGAGTAATATAAATATTACTGTAATGATTATTATTTTCTGATAGTATAGATTGCTTATTTTCTAAGAAATTAGCACACTTTTCATAAAACATTATTAGTGCATGAATATTTTTTCCTGAATTATTCGGTGAAAGTACAAATTAGTTAAAAATCCAATGTAAAATCTTTATTTTCAGTATTGGATACTTTTGATTCGTTCTAACATCCTTACCATCAGAAAAATCTTCTGTTTCTTATCAGTGTGTTTTTACAAAAGCAGAACTCTTCTCCCTATTAAAAACTCCCTATTATAAATGTCTCCCTATTAGACAGATTTGTTGGATTATCTGAGTATTATGTATGCTACTTTCTGTCTGACATGCCCCTCCTTTTGTCAGATCCAAATTATTCATGAAAGGAATAAGAAATGTAGAATAAAAAACAAAATTTAACCTGTCAAAGTAAACAGGAGGACAAAATGAATAGTTAAATTGTGCATTAGATTTCTTTCCCATCTTAATAAATGGGCATGCCATATCATGCATCTAATTACTCAATACAAGAAATTAGGAGATATCTTTGTTTATCTCTATTTTTTACAACTCTTGACTCCAAAATAACCCATCATTAATTTGATTATGCTTCCAAAATATATTTTAAATCCTTCTTTTTCCTGGCTCCTTTACTATCACCCTAATCCTCTTAGTTATAGATTATTAATATGATCCTATAGTCATTTTTGCTTTTACTTTTCCCAGTTTTAACTAATTTACTACATAAAAAATGGGAACTCATGTGTAAGGAAACTTAAAACTTCACTGCATCTTTTCATTGCACTTAAATATGAATTTTTAACTACATTCTACAAGACTGCTTGGCTTGGATTCTGTGTGTGCCCCAATTTTATCTTCTAATTCCCTCCCATTAGAGCAGGATGTTCCACCTGCACTAGCCTCCATTTTGTTTCTCAGTCAGAAAGTGCTCCTACTTTCCAATTTATAACCTATTGCTACATACTTTTCCAACATGATGGTAGCAATTTCCATTAGCATACTGCAGTTTGGGTAGTATACAACAGTTGTTCTAGATGTCCATCTTTTTAATCACCTTGGGAGGGACATAGTTAAACCTTGTTGTGGTCAAATTTTGTTTTGCTGATGACTGATGAAATACAGCAGTGCTCTACATGCATATTAGATGTTGTATTTGAATATTCCCTTAGTGGTGAAGGTTTTGCTTAAGTATTCAATGCATTTTATCAGATTATTTATCTTTTTCATATGGATTTGTAGAAGTTCTTTACGTGTGTTATAATTAACCATTTGTCAATCATTATGCTTATTTTTATTCATTGAATTTTGATGAAATAAAACTTTTAAGTTTTACTATAATCCAGTTTATCAGTATTTTCCTTTGCAGTTAATGGTTTGTTATATTTAACAGAATTTTATGACAATTTTAATTGAATTTAAAAGATTTTGTATCAGTCAATTAAAGCCACAATGATGCTACATAAAAATCTGAATATAAAATTAATTTCTTTGTAAATAAATTATTCTTGATCAGATGTCTACAGACTGCCTTTGAGGTTTCCAAGGTAGACTGGTCTTAGGTAATACCTGTGGTAAGCTAAGGCAAAATGTAGGTGTAAGCTACATGTAAGTGTAAAGCAATGTAGGTGTAAGGTAAAATGTAGATTTTTAAGTAGTTGTCTACTCACAAGCTGCTTTCTCCTCTCCCCACCAATGGTAAAGGCAGAAGTTCTAGGGGAGCAATATTTTTCAAGCACTTGCTTTAAAAACCTGTTTATGTCCCATTGATCAAGTCAACATTCATAGCTGAAATCAAAATCAAGGAGTAAGAATGTAAATTTTGGGCCAGGGATTTAGCGCAGTGGTTCCACCTCCTGCCTCACAAGCACAAGGTTTCAAGTTCAATCCCTGGTACCAAAAAAAAAAAGAATAGAAAAGAGTGTAAATTTTAATACTGGGAGAAGGGACTTCAAAGTCACATGACCAAGATCATAGTTACGAATTGGGGTAATAAATTGGGGGCATTATTTTAACCTACACCAAGCATGCATCCATTGTGTCTTCTAAATATGGCATTTGATTTTTCTTCTGTGTTTAGATCCAATGGTAAGGAGAATAAAGGTCTCCAATAAATGTCTATGTCCCAATACCAAACATCTGTAAACGTGTTACTCTACATATCATGTTAATCAACTTTCTGTAGTTGTGATAAAATAGTGATAAAAAGCAGTTTAAGGAAGAAAGGTTTATTTTGGCTTATGGGTTCAGAGAGTTAAGTCCATAGTCAGCTAACCCCTTTGGGCCTGTGGTGAGGCAGAACATCATGGTGGGGAGGATGTGACATAGGAAGCTGCTCATTTCTCAGCAGACAGCAAGCAAAGAGTGAGAGAGAAGGGGGTCAAAGGGACTAGAGTTCCAATATCCCCTTCATATCCCACATGACCTAACCTTTTTCTAGTAGGCTTTATTTGCTAAAGGTTACATCACTTTCAAATAGTGCCACCGGCTACTGCCTTTAGAGAACATTTCAAATCCAAGACATAACATGAAAAAAAGGAATTTATAGAAATGATTGATTTAAGGCTCTTGAGATGGGGAGATAGTCCTAGATTATTTATATGAGATCAGTTTAAGCATGGGGTACATTATAAAAAAAGTATTAAAATTTGCAGAGAATGGGATATGAGAACAGAAGTGAACATTGGAGCAACATGGAGCTACAAAGTAAGAAATGAAGGCAAACTTTACAAGCTGCCAAAAACAAAAACTACTTATTTTCTCCTAATGCTTTCAGAGGGAACACATCCCTGCTGAGTCACTGCGGACCTCTGGTGTATAGATTTGTAAGGTAGGTTTACAGATTTGTAAGGTAATCAATTTGCATTGTTTTAAGCCACAAACTTTGTGATAATTTCTTACAGCAGCAAAAGGCACTAATGAAAAGTAGTTTACATGGAATGTATTTCAATGGTATATTAGTAATATGTTTAGTTTTTGGTGTGTGGTATGTGTACTTGTATCCATGTAAAAATCTTGTAATAAAGTTCTTTTTTTGATTGAATTTAAATCATGCACACTTGAGGCATAGGATGAGGTAATCTTAGCTGATTTGATCTAGAAAGCCATGTGTTTGTCTTCAGAGATGACTGAAACATGATGATCAGTGGCCAGGGCTATGGAAATATTAACAAGAGACAACTAACGTTTTATATACATGAGGCGTTTGTTGGGCTTTTGTTTTTGTTTTTGAGATGCTGGGGATTGAAAACAGGATTTTTACATTGAGATACATTCTTTTCCTTTTTGTTTTTTTAAATTTTGAGGCAGGGTCTTGTTAAATTGCTAAATTGCCCAGGTTTGGCTGGAACTTTCAATCATCTTGCTTCAGGCATCCACCACCATACTTAGCTCAGTGTGAGTTTTTAGGAGCCAGGATAAGCAGGCCTGTAGGCAGTAATAACTAATTTATCATTTGCACTGTGATTTGGTGGAATTTGGGTGGAGCTTCTATAGCTAAGATTTGTCAAATAGTGAAATGTTCTTACTTGAGCACCTTGCTGTAAGAGAAACCACAATAAAATTAATTTTGGATTTCCTAGATCTGAGGTACTTTATATGCAGGCCAGTGGTGTTTCAGATCTAGAAACAAAAGTATGTCCTGTGTCCTTTCAGGGTTTTATTGTGATTATATTCTGAATCCTTTCAGTACTTTTAGCACTCAAACACTTAAGGTAATTATTGTGTAATTAGCGTACTTGCTGAACTCTTATTCTAACAATTTATCTGTCAATTATTTGTACACAATTATATTACTAATAAATCATTATGGCTTCATTTTTTTCCCTTCCAAATATTATACACTTTATTTATTTTTCTTGCTTTATTACATTATCACTAGCTCAGTGTTGAATGGAAGTGAAGTAACAGTCATCATCTTTCATATAATCTCAGAAGATGTCTATATTTAACAATGAAATATGATATTTTGTGCAAATAATTTCAGCTGAAAATGTTCTTATACTGTTACCTTAAAAATCATAATTGGATACATTTCTCCATCAATTTTTTTCATATTTATAGAGATGATTATGATTTTTGTACCATATTCTGTTAATGTGGTGAGATGGATTGTTAAAAAAACTTTGCATTCCTGAAATAAACACAAATTGGTTGAGATTATAATTTTTTTGTATTCTATTCATTTGTCACCATTTTGTTTTTATGTTAGATTTACGTTTATGATGAGGTTGGCTTATAATTGACTTAAGAATAGATACAGATATTGTTTGTAAGAAAACTATAATCCTAGGCTAGCTATTAAATATTTTCTCAAAACTATGGCCTTATTATCCTTCTTTACCTTTTATAGCTTCCTAAACCCTTTAGCTATAATGTCTTTGATATGTTTTGCAAGTTTGATATTTGCTATTCATTGAAGATTAAGCATGCTACCTGTAGGCCACCAATACTGAAAACAAAATTCCTTCCTTTTTTATGTTATTAGTATGTCTACATTTTAGTTCATAAATGGTATATGGTAAAATAATTTATATTTGCACATTTTCTGACCACTCCTCTGAGCTCTGTTACTAATTTTTCAATTATTAGTTAATAAAAATTTATAATTTATTTTTTATCTGAAATATATCTCTCCTGTTTTTACTTGTGGCTTATTGAATTGGAAAGAAAATTTAGAAGAAGGTTGAATGAGAAGCCAAATACCATATTTTGATCCTGATTTTAATGAAAATACTTCCGAGGCTTTACTTTTATTTCTTTTGTGATGCTGAGGATTGAGCCCATATCCTTGTATAGCTAGGCAAGTGTTCTGCCACTGACCTATATCCTCAGCTAAGGTTTTCCTTCAAATTAGGGTGCCAACTTTTAGTTTGGGATTGATATTTTAAAATATCAACAACAAATGTACCTTATAAAATTTGGCTAATGATGTTTTAAAAAATAAAATATGTGAACTTGTTACTGCATGCTTTCTCAGTTCAAATGGAGATTATCATACTTTCTTAGTAAACAGATTGTATGGCTATGTGTGCTTCATTTCTCACAACTAAATGAATGTATTGATAAAACCAAATAAACATAAAGGAAATTTCATTTATTTATTTTATATAAGCATTTGGAATTTGTTTCAAGGACTAAATACTTTGAAATTCAAGGACTATTTAAAATATTTTGAATATTTGTTTTTAATTTAAAGTCATAGAAAAGGTTGTTTTTAAATTGTATTCTGAAATAGAATATAAAGAAGAGAAAAACTTTGGATAAAATGTTATTAATATCTTTGACAAACTGAAGCTTTTGTTTAAAGAATAAACCAAAAGAAAAGCATTTTAAGCTTTTTGACTTAGTTAACGGTAGTGTTTCAGGGGAACAAAAGTGCATATAGTGAATTTAAATGATAAAATAATGCATTTTAGAAATAAGTCACAAAGCCTTATCTACTGAGGGAGGAACAAGTTTCCACATACAAAAGTGTGTTTAGTTCCTTAATGTGTATCTAACAAGTTAAAAAAAATCCTGATATAAATTGTTTCTCTAATGGCCTATCAATAATATTTCAATCTGGTGATGTTAAAAATATATTTTAAATCTAGACAAGCTGTGGAAGTAATTTTTAAAGTCCATACATGTTAACAAATTAAATAATCATTCAAAGCCTTCACCTATAGATCGTTCATCTATCTGGATGCAATGACCCTAAAATCAATGAATAAATTTTAAAAAATTCTCTCCTCTAATCAATACCAACTCTACAATAAAAACAGGTACGACTCAATTCATATGCATATTTGAAAAAGAAAGAAATGGAGATCCCAAAAAGTTCTATTTCTATAGTGATTTGGAAATAGCTTTGGGCCAACATTGTAAATATTCCCTCCAAAGGGCAGGGAAAGCTCTCCCATTAGTCATGGACTCTGGCCCCCCCAAAAGAACTCTTCTGTCCATTATTCTCCATACTCTGGCTCCACAGCACTACATATTCTTCTTTGATTCTCTTCTTGGTTTTAAATGAAATGATTGAGGGGCAGGATTTGCATATGTTTTCAGTTCACCTTCACTCCAAGGCTCATTTTAGGATTTACTAAAATGTGACAACCTTTATTAGGTGAGCTGTATTGACTCCATCTAATGGGTTAAGTTGTCCTATGGAAGTTATCCTTTGAAAAATTCCTTTCTGTTTTCTTTCCCTTTACTGACGCCTCTAAATTCTAAAGAAAAACCACCTAAATGACTAAGATTATTAACTGCCATAGTCAGCTATTCAAGGAAAAAGGAGCAAAAAAACTCCATGATAAGACCTAACAGTAATCTTTCTTTAGATTTATTGAACCAAGAACATGTGGCAAACTTCATTCAACCTCAGAATGTATGTCAAAAAAATGGGTCACTGCGGGACTAATGATTATGCTATTGCCTACCTACTTGTCACTCAAAATGTACTTCCTTAAATTATATAAATTCTACTTGAAGTTGCTAATTAAATGGTCCTTTGGATGATAGTTTAGCCATTTCCAAATCAGCTGGCTTATCATAATAAAGTTCTTTCTCTGCCACCGCCTTGCATTGCCACTAACTGGCTTTCATAATGCATTGAGGAGACCAAGCCTTTGGATGATAACATTAGGGATTCTCTGGAAAAGCAAGACTATCAAAATATAAAGCTTCTGATCTACTTGCTGTTTTCATTTCTATGTCCTAATAATTATACCCAAACTTATCTTCGATCCTTAGTTCACAGCTCAATTATTAATTTGCTTCTTTACCTTCAAGCCTCTCTTGGCTTCATAGTAAGTACTTTGAAGTTGTCAGAAAATACAGAGTGGGAGGAGAAGCCTACAGTTTAAATTTTATCTTTTCCAAGAGGATGAGTCATGTTGCTTAATTGAGAGGCTTGGGTGAAATATCCTTCAACTATCTTTATAATCTGTTCTGTTACTTTTAAAATCCAGTCATCTCTACACATGGGATGCCATAGATTTCTTTGGATTTTCTCTTTTCTTTAACATATTCATTTTCAAACTAACTATTGTCCCCCAAAGCTCAGCCCCAACAAAATACAGTCTACATGCAAATATTTAAATTTTTGCATTACCAAATGAGTTACCACCACACGAAAAATATTGTCCTCTCTCCTGCCTTCTACTTCAAGTTCCTTATCACCACAACTTCACAAATACTAAGTGTAGTGGACTAACAAATGATCAGTTTGAGTTGGAACACCCAGATGAACTGAGTCAGCATGATTTTGGGCATGGAAGATCCACCTAAAGATTGTTGCCAAAATGACATAAAAGGAGAATAGGAGGGAAAACTGCTATTGATTTTCCTAGAGAAGACTGCCTTGGCTGGTTTTCCTGATACGAAGTTGGGTGTTCTCATTGTCAGAGGAGCTTAGGTCCTCACTGCTGCCTGGAAAGGCTATGTTCTCTTTGGGGGAGCTCTCTTTGCCTTGAGTGTCACTTCCTGCTCCAGTGTAGATTCTTCAGCCTCCTGGCACAGATCTTTCACCCCATCAGCATAGACTTTCTAGCTTCCACCAATGGCCTTTGGGCCTTCCTAGTGCAAATCCTTGATACGGACTTGTGAGACATTGCCATGGGCGCTAGGCCTCTGGTTGGACTCATGCGGGACATTGTTGTGTAATCCAGGCCTGCGGCTGGATTCTTTGGGTCTCCAGTTTGCAGACCGGTATCGGTACTCTTCTACACTAGTAATCATTGACTAATACATGCAGTTAATGTCCTCCCTTCATTTTAGCTGTGTGTAGTATGGGTATGTATGTGTATGTGGCAATATATACTGGAATTGTTTCACAATTCTACAGGCAAACAAATCACTTTTAGAATTTTAGTCAAGAAAGGACTTTAAATGTAGAGTGCCAATTATTTATTTATAATGCATCTAGAAATAATTTAAAAAAGAGAAAATTAAGCTTTCAAAATACTCTTCATGGAGTCTGTTTCCTGAAGCACCTGAGTCACAAAGTGGTAGCAGATAGCCATGCATGTGTTACACACATCTGCTTCTGCGACAGCTCCTTGCCTATCTGGGCTGATGGGAGAAGGATGGGCCTTCTGCTTCCCCTTTGCCTACTGCATCTGGTACAAGCCATGTCTTATGGAATTATCTAAGACAGAGCTCTGTGGATTACAGTGTTTCTGACATGAAGACTTCCGGTTTTCAGTTGCAACAGAGTTTAGAAGGGCATCTATGGGTCTAAGTACCAAAGGAGGATATGAGGCTTATGTGCAAATGTGGGGATCAGAGAAAGTTTAAACTCTGTAATTAGCGGCACTAGAGGTTATGACATTACTACTAAAGTTGGTAAGAGTTAACACTATCATACATGTACATTACTACTACAGATGGTAATAGTTAACACTATTAGACATGTACAGTAATACTAAATATGGCAATAGCACTGTGATGCATGTATGTTATTACTAAAGATGGTAGTAGTTAACATTATCAGGCATGTACATTACTACTAAAGATGGCAATAGTTCATACTATCAGACATGTATAGGTCCTATGTAAACCAGCAATCATTCTTTCCATATTAGATACTTATTTCACCAAAAATTGTCTTCAAAATTTTATCATTTTTAAAAAGAATTTAATTGTGGACAAACATAAAACATAACATAAAAGCTGCTGTCTTAACCCCCCCCCCCTTTTTTTTTTGGTACTGGGGATTGAACTCGGGACCTTGTGCCTGTGAGGCAGGTGATGGAACCACTGAGCTAAATCCCTGGCCCTTAACCCCTTTTAAATGTACAGTTTGGTAGTGTTAAGTATATCCATGTTGTTGTAAAACAGATCTGTAGAATTTTTTCTACTTGTAAAACTGAAACTCTTTACCCAGGAAATAAAAATTCTCCATTTCTCTGTTCCCCTGTCCCTGACAACCACTATTGTATTTTGTTTCTAAGGACTTGAATGCTGTGTATACCTCATAAGTGGATCATGTAGTGTTTCATTTTAGTGTCTCTTGTTTATTTCACTTAACATAATGCCCTCAAATCTTATCCACATTTTATTATGTGATACAATTTTTCCTTGTTTAAGGCTGAATAATATTTCTGATGGGGCTATTACGATTTTCTGTATTCATTTATCCATTTTAGGTATTTGTGTTGTTTCCACCTCTTGTCTATTGTTATTTATGATAGTATGAATATGGATGTAAAATATTTCTTCAAGATACTGTTTTCATTTGGTATATATAACAGGAAATGGAATTGCTGGATGATATGATAATCCGATTTTTAATTTTTGAGGTACTGATAAACTGTTTTCATGCTAATTGAACCATTTTACATTTCCACCAATAATTCAGTAAAAAAAAAAGCTCCTCTTTAACTTCATCATCACTAACAGTAGCAAATTTTTTTTTTTTAATGGGAGGAAGGGCCAGGGATTTAGGTCAGTGTCACTGCACCTGACTCACAAGTGCAAGGTTCTGAGTTCGATTTCCTGTACAGAAAAAAAAAAGGGAAGACAAAACATAGATTACATTCTCATCCACAGGAGTAGAAAGTTAATAGGTTATAACATAAAGCAAAGTTTTTAAAATATGGAGATAAATTACTACAGAGATAATGATATAAAAGTACTACCTCTCACAAATTAAGAAAGGAAAAAACAGACATTGAGTATTATATTTTAATGTAAATCTGTTACTATTTGGATTTTAATTACACATGAATATACCACTTACAGTTAGAAAAGTTTAATATATTTTAGATTTGCATTCTGTAATGAAATATATAAAAAATTAATGTAGACTGATAAAAGCAGCATGTGTAACCAGGGTTTTGCAATATCTCTGTATTTAAAGGGAGATCTCTGCCTTTCCACTTTCAGAAAAAGACAGGTTACCAACAAAGCAAACCAAGCATCATACTGGCTTTGTTCCAGTCAAATGCAGCTATACTGAGAAAATATCAACCCTTTTCAAAGCAGAAATTATGCAGAATAAACTTGGCTGAATTGGTTGTTGGTTATGTTATTATGGGTGAAAAAAATTCTCAATTTTTGACTTTCTTTTTTTCCTTGGAATACTGAATTATGTCAAATTAATTATTAATTCCAGATGATTCTAGTATTTATATGTTTTTCATTTATTTGGTTATTATTTTACCTTAATATTCAAGAACAAATCAGGTAAAACGATTCTTGGGGCTGCCAAGTGTTTCTAAGTTTGAACCTGCCTCCATGGCAACGGAGCCATTACCAGGACAGCTCCTGGGCACGTGTAACAGTTTCAACCCATGAAATGGCATCCTGCAGACAGGATTTCACAGAGACCATCACTGTTGCAGAATACTCCTGTTTCTTTGCCCACGTTTTATGTTAAATCCTCAGGATCCATGATTCTATGTTCTTCTTTATCTTACATTCCTCCTCACTAAGATTAAAGTATTTCTTTTGTAGTTCATGTAAGTTTCTTGAAGAATTATGGTGCAAAATATCCACCAGGTACAGAACATAAAATTTTAATGAAAGATGGCTAACTAGTATCAATATTTAAGAATTAGCCAAAGAGATGTCAAAAAGACATCTCTCAGAGAGAGGGAGTAGAAGTAAGAGCAAACTTGGGGTTGCCAGACCATAGAAAGAAAAATCATTTGAGAAGATGTAATGATCAAAATGATTAAATATGCCTGAACTCCAGGAAGGTGAGAATAAAATTAGCTATTAAATTTATTCAATATGATTTCTTAATATATTTAATCTATGTTTCAAATTCATTTCATTGTCTAACCTGATCAATCAATAAGATGGCTGGTACCATTTGAAGTATATAATATAAGAATATCTTATCCCCTGAATATAAAGGCTTATAGTCTTGATATTCTCTGGAAAAAAACAACTGCCATAATTTATTTTCTTGTAAAATCAGTATATGCTAAAATACAGGCAAATGTATAGTTAGTTGTGCTGATGGTTATAGTGACAACTTCAGTGTCAACCATACCACTCTCTTCATTTTCTCCATATCACACAACTGTGGGTTGGATAGTATGACATCCCTCATCTACAAGAAAACTGGGGAGTATATAGATTGAAGCATTTCTAAAATCACAGGGTTAGAGACATGGCATAATTACTGAAATGAAAGTGGCTGCAAGATGGATTTCAAAATAGCTTAGTTTCCTTAACACTAAGGTAACAAGAGCTAAGTTACCCTTGGGAATGGTTTCATCTCCTTAGGGTGTTATGGAGAACTCATTCATACTGAGCTTATTCAGTGTCTTGTTTCTCTACTATGTTCTTGCCCATAGACCAATCAACACTTGGTCAAAGATGGTCACCACAGCTCTAGGAAATATGCCTATATTTATACAAGGGACAAGTGAACAATGATCTATTCTTCTTAAAGTAAAAATGTTTTTTGTAAATCTCCCATCAGATTTACCTTTTCACTTCACTTATCCCTCACTCTATTTCAGGCCAGAACTGGATCCCATGTTCATCCTAGCTGACAGAAAATCTTGGAAATAACTGTCTTACTTTTTGAGGTGGTATTGTAACATATGAGATTTGGGTATTACTATTAAATTAAGCAATTAAAAATATCAAAACAGAAAATAATTGGAGGAAAAACTATGACCATAGAATACTGCTCTTAACTTTTTGTATTTTCCTTTCATTGTTCTGTTGTCTATGGAGACATTTAGTAAATTTATCCAGCACATTTATGTATCAACTTTAACATTTAATATGAATTAATTTATTGCATTCCAGCAAAACTCCTAAGGTAGGTAGTATTATTTTTCCAAATAAAATATAGATATTAAATGACTTTCTCAATGTCCATAAGTGGAACAAACAGAATTCAAGCTCTGAAGCCTGGCTTCAAAGAACACATTCTTCATAAATAAATACTCTACAGCATGATTTTATCTAGGAAGAATGATTGACTTATGCATATGATAGCATAGAACTAAGGCTTCACTGAACAAAGAAAAAGGGTGATTTATAAATCTGTTACCTAGTTTTCATTTAAAGTACTTTTTCATTGTAGATTCACTTAGATTATTTTTAATCCCTAGGTTTATTTTAGGCCAGATTTATTTTTTGTAATTGCCTAAGGGCAGAGAAAGAAGAATGCAGAAAATATACCCTGATGGTATAAGTTCCTTAGTTTAATAGATTTACTCTGAGAAAATACCATGACAAGATCTTATTTCACATCCTCCAGGAAGAAATAATTAAATCAGTAATTTAATGATCTCAAGGATAAATATGACACTTCCAAATATCTTGATTTTACTATAGTTTTTACAAAAAATGTAAAAGCTTTATTATTTCTGCGCTTTCTTCCTGAAAAGGTAAGTATTGAAAAAAAGTCTATTAGGCCTTTCATTGGGGACTTGGGCCTAACAAGAAAAGGTAGGATATTAAGATTTCTGTCTAGGAAAAGTAAGTCATTTTTATTCAAGATTCATTGTGAAATCTAAAAATTCTTAAGAAATAATCTCTTGCATATGACAAAAAACAAAAATAGGTAAGGCTACAGCTCTTCTTGTATTTGTTCCTTCAATCTTCTGAGCCAAGCCATGTCAGCCATATAATCGCTTTTAAGCCTCTCTCTGCCATGTAGTTTCCTACAAGGCTTGGAAGACACAGATCATATATCCTGATGATCTGTGATAAGTAGAGTGAATGGTATGAACAAATTATCCAATTACCATTTTCCTCTAACATATAATCAGATGAAGCACATGGACTCTGAAGTTGAAGAAATATGCTAAGGACCATGTGATAGCCTGTTTGCTGTGAGGAATTTATTTAAATTTTCAAAAGTTTCCTCTTTTTTTAAGGGTCACATTGAGATACCAAAAACCACCTTGTAAATTTGTTGTAAAGTATAAAATATGTAAATCATTTAACATAGTGGTTGGCAGAAACTCTGAAGACAAATTATAGTTGTAGAAAATCTTAACCAACACTACAGTTTGGGTCTTGAATATCTTGGCCATGTGTCAACAGATTAGTTGCTAGCCTTTGATGCTATTGAAAGGGGCCAGAAACTTAAAAAGGTGGGACCAAGGAGAAGCAAGTTAAGTATTGGAAGCATGCCTTTGAAGGGAGCTCTAAGACTCCGGCCCCTCCTCTGGGTTGCTGTCTCTCTTTGCTACCTCACAGTGAGTCAAGTAGCTTTCCTACATTATGTGCTTCTTCCATGATGTATCGTGCTGCCACAGCCCCCAAACAAGAAGGTTAAGTAATCATGGAATAAAACCTCTGAAACCATGAGACAAAAAAAAATCTTTCTTCCTTTTAACATGATTTATCTCAGACAGAAAGCTTACTAACACAATCCCAAACCCTGTGGACTTCACAGTTCTGTTTTTTTTGTTGTTGTTGTACTTATTTGAGAAATAAAATTCAGTGCAGTTAGTTGTGAATAAAATAACATCTTTTTGTCTACAAAAGTAGCTCAAGCTGGGTTTTTCAATCTGAGGCTCAAATTCACCATTCATCTCCACTAGAGTTTGCCCTCAACTCTCTGTACTTGACATGTTGTTTCCTACCTCTGAAGATGTGGCTTTGCTTTGTACACTTTTTTGCTGTCTCCTTCTTGCTGCAACCCCTTCTGTTAGTGGACTGTATTTATCCTCTGAAGTACCTCTCATGTAGTTCCTTTGTCTCACTTCCCTACCCTGCTTCTCTTTTGTGTCAAAATGACACCATGCACATCAGTGTTTCTCAGCATTGATTATTATTACTTTTATCATGTCCCCCATGAGAATTTTAAATTTTCTTTATTCATTTTTCTCTATGAAATATTACTAGTATAACAAACTCTGTTTCTGCTCATGCACTTCATGCATATTTATACATAAAATTGATAAGATCTTTTGATCCACCCTTCTGAGAACCAATTCTTGCATACCTGGCAATGTTATGGCTCCCACTTAGAATGCAGGATGCACTCACTGATTCTTGCACTCTGCATATTGTTAGAAATGTGTGTTGTTTATGCAGCAACAAGCATGTTTTATATTTTAATTGACTATGTGTTGAAATGTATGGAGTTTGGATTTTCATTATACTAAGATGCAAATGTGATTTATAATATGGATGCTTCTTTCCTACCTGTACGTTATTGTTTAAATATACATATTTAAGATGGAAGAATATTTGTTTTGGCAGTTTCTTAGAAGTAACATATGCAATTAAAATGTTTAAAGAGAAAAAAATCAAGCTTTTATTTTTTGCTCTGTCTGCTACACTATATCTCTCATGTTTTTGTCTTCTTTATCTTCTTTATTATACAATAGAATACATATAAATTTACCCAGTGAAACACATATGAATACAATTATTTTAACATACCCTTTTGATAATTTTTCATATGTTGGATTCCTCTAATTATTTAAAGACATCTTTCTCCCTTTGAGGTATTTCTTTTTGAGAAATTCTAGAACATAAAACTCATTATATCCATGTTTCCTTTAAATGAGAAAGTATAAGAAACAAAGCTTACTGAAAGAAACATAAATGATATCTTCATTAAAATACAGTGTGCTTAAAACAAATATTTCAAAAGAGCAAACATCAATTTTTTAAGTATTAAATTATGAAGATAAATAATTCACTTTCAAATTTCAGATTTTCTCAGTGTAGGGAACTTATGTTCATTCATCAATTCATCATGTGCAGATATGTATCATCTCTGTGTATGGCTACTTGTGTATGTATACACGTGTGTATTTATACATACACACCTGTATGTACATGTATACTCACATTAAAGTGTGCATATGTACATAAAATCAGTAGCCATCTATGCATGCACTTATGCATAGGTGTGCACATGTCTGTGCATAAATATACTCACACAAGTCTGCATGTGTTTATGGCAGTGTGTCTGCTCATATACAGTTGCAAATATGTATGTTGGCAGAAAACTAACTGTATGTATGCATATACATCCGTATGTATGCATGTTTGGTTGTATATAAACATGAATGAGTATATAAATGTGGGACTATAGGTAAAATTTTGTTCGCAGATGTGTGTATAGGATATAAATTTCTTGTATTTATATATATTCTACAAACCATAGTAGTTAATAAATTCAATTACAATAAAACATTTATTTATACTTCTTATATATTAGAATAATTTCAGATAAGATAATGTATATCTTATGAAATTGCATCTTTATAATATCTAAAGGTATTTCAGTAACTGAGAATCTTTTATGAAAATTCTTTATATTTGCTTTTCATATACTGCTTTTCATGCAAACACAGAGTCAGAAGTGAAAAGTGTTCCACGTCTTTCCTAGTCAAATATTTCGTGAAACATGGGAATTCTTTTGAAGAATTTGGAGGGCAGTTTGTATCTTATCTATATGACAATAATAGTCTAAAAGAGAAAGATTAAAATAATATGTTGTATTTCAATAAATCCTCAATAAGCACTAAATAATATTAGAATAGACTTTAAATTTTCTGTGTTGTTTATCTTTGATGAAATAAAGCAACACTCTTAACTTTCTCCTTAATTTTTAATGTTTTCAATTTTTACTTCTAAATTATCAGTGTCTTTGCATGTCTGTACACTTACTGACATAGGTCTATTTATCATTGACAGGTAGAGGGAGATAGAAAGGACAAACAGAGGAAAAGAAGAAAATAGGCCTTATAGCTTGTTTAAGGATCTTTAGCAATGGTTGAGTAACTGATTCTTGTCCTAATCCCACAGCTCTGAGTCCAGGAATGTGCTTGGTCCATGTCTGTCAGGGTACCATAGTCCTAGGTGGTAAAGGAAGGTTGTGGGTAGCCCCATGTGCTCCATCTAGTGCAGTCTTCAGTCACTGTATATAACACAATTGATGACGTGCACACTTGACTTCGTGGGAGGCTCAACACACACCCACACTAGCCTAGACTGAAAACAGGTCTGCCTTATGCGCATAAAACAAGACTAGCAGAGAGCTGTTGAGTTCTAGAATGTTAGTTTCTAGAATAATCACTTTTCTCAAAAAATTGGATTTAAATATTCCTGATATATTACTGAATGAGGAAAACCATAAAATTGGAAGAAATAAAATGAGAATATCTTAAGAATATGTATGAATTAGAAGCTGTAAGCATGAGTACACTCCCCCCCTCTTTATCCCCCCTTTCTCTGTGTGTTTCTCTGTCTCTCTCTGTCTCTCTTCCCCTCTCTCTTTCTCTCTCTCTTTCTTTCCCCACTGTCACAGTGGATAGAAAATCAAATGAATCTGTAGAATCTAATCTGATGCTGAGAAAGAAATACTACTGAGAGAATATGGTAATTTATTAGGTTTTTTGCTTTTAAAAGTTTATAAAATCTTATGTTAAAATATGTAACAAATAAAAATACTCATATTGTAAACATGTAGTATTTGTTACTTCTGTTCATGTAACTTATGTATTCCCAGCCCTGATTTCTACTATGATAGGAAACAATTTTGACACATCCCTGTAACTTCCAGTTTAAAGCTTTATCTTCTGGATTAACTCAGTAAATCTGAAGGTTTTTCTGCTCTGGTTCCCTAGGATGATTTGCATCTTATTTCTTTTTTATCTTTCTGACTTTTGAGGGAAAGAGTATGGGCTGGGGCTGCTATTTGCTGTGCTCACTGCTGGAATAGCTTGCCATTTATTTTCTCTGAAAGGCAGAAGCTCTGTGATTGGCCTGTTGAGCTCAGTCTGTGCTGTAGGCCCCATCAATCCTTATTATCTTACCCTTCAGGGATGCCTCATCTTAAATTTCATTCAAACTCTGTGCCCCTTTGGTGGGAAAATCTTGGATTCTCTCAATATTTTATAGGATTCAAGGAAGGATGGTAGAGTGGGCATGAATCCCATGGCATTTATTTGCCTAGATCTGCACTGTTGTAATTTATATTTTAAGCAGTGGCTTTATGTTGGCAAGCACGGAGTATATTCTTAATGGACAGGCTCCAGATTTAGTAGTATTCTAGCAGACAATGAGAGAGCAACTACTATTTGTTTTGTGGGAAAGAAAATGTCTGACTACAGTAGACATTGTGAAATGCCATGAAGATCCCTCCACAGGACTAAAGGAATTTGTATTAGTCAATTCAACTGCTGCAACAAAAGGCAATAGACTAGGTGATTTAAACAATAGGAATTTTTTTGTCTCTTCTAGAAGCTGTGAAATTCAAGAGAAAATTACCTGCTGTATTTGTCAGCTTTCCTGTTGCTGGGACCAAATACCCAATACCCAGAACTTAATGGAAGAAGTGATTTATTTGGTTTACAATTTCAGGGGACTTAGTCCATAGTTAGCTGGATCTAATGAAGGAACCTTATGGTGGATGCGGCATGACAGAGTGCTAACTTCATGGTGTCTAGAAAACAGATCAGTGGAACAGTGCCCCAGAGGAAGGGGTTAAAGACAAATAGACACCATAATCCACCTAGACATACCCAGAAGTGTGCTTTACTAACTGTAGGCAGCTCCCAAGCCAATCATGTTGATAGTTGAGCTTAACCATTACACTACCCAATTTAGTGCTTCTCTCCCTATCTTGTAGATGACCCCCAGGATTTCCATGCAATCATGGGGTCCAGTGTGTTCTCATCTGTTCTTCCTATAAAGGTGCTAACTCCATTATCATGCTCTCATCTAAAACTAATTACTTTGCAAAGGTTTCACAGCCAAATACTAATATATTGTGAGTTAAGGTTTTATAAGTTTTGGCAGAACACAGACATTCAGTGTGCAATAGACTTATTTTTCCATCTGTAGGGAGTATTAGCTATAGAGAGCAGTGAGTTCTCCACCCTACTTTGGAATTGCCTTTCTTCAGGAAAGTACTTTTCCCATGCCAGAGAAAACCTGCATCGAACTCCTGGTCCATGTGTGCTCTAAAGGCCCAATTCTGCTATCTAGTGTATGACAATTCCAGAGAACTATCCCATCTGAATCTATTGCTGAGTTTACACCATTAGTTTGAATTTCTTCTTTTCCCAAACCTCTGTCTTTTCCTCCTCATCCACATATGGTGAGCGGAAGAGTATTTTGTAATAAACCTCCTGCATGACAATTTTTGGCTCATTGTCTGCTTTCTAGGAAACTAACTTGAGATAGTTTCTGAATGTTAAGTAGATTGTAGGATTTAATGTATCTGTCAATAACATGGCAGACTTATTGTGTGGCATATTTGAAAGATTTAAGACTAAGGCCTTAATATAACTCAAACTACTTCCTCACATGACATTCATCGAATTGCATGTCCACATATCTGCTCTTTGAGATTTGTTCTAATCTTCAAAGAAAGATCATTAGTAAATTATCAGAAGATTACATGATGCTTAAAGACTCAGAAACTTTGTGTATTTGTGGTAAGGTAATACCGTGTCAGAAAAGAAAAAAGAAACAAAATGCAAAAGTGTAACACTGCTCTTTGTAAATTTAATTACTTTGAATTTGAGTGGCATTTTGACCAAATGGCTCATTAGTACTTCATTTTGGTCATTTTTTAATCTTTAGAAGTTAATTTGCTTTGGAGGTGTTACAGACTTCTGGGAAACAATGCCAAAGGTAGGAAAAGGAGAATGAATGTTCCTTTGGTTTAATTACTTGTTGGACAATGGAGAAAAACTAAATGCTAAGCAGTGGATTTAAATGTTTTAAGATTTTTCTCTTTCAAGGAAGACATGAGAATAATCCAGTCTATGGTGGAATTACATTTTTCATTTTCTGATTTTGTTTATAGTGTTTTTTAGATGTAAAAAATAGAGTATGACTACCATTGTGTTATAGACACGAAAGTATCAATAGATAATTCCACTTAAAACTAACTGAATATTGGGCCCAATACTGTATTGTATCATTCAATCAGACCTGTTTATTATTTCCTGTACAAATTCTAGACACTCCTATGCCTGAGTCTTTTGTTTAACTGTTTTGTTTACTTAGAACATTTTTCTTGATTTTACCTCAGTGCTTATGGCTGTACATGATCATACAAATACTATTTCTTAGAAGAAACTTTTTCTGATTTCATTAAATTCTCTTAGGAATATATTTCAGTTTCTTATAACATTTGTAATCATCAGAAATATCAAATTAACAAGTTAATTAGAAGGTAAGGTCTTTTGTCATTCATATACATATTTCCAATCACAGTGTAAAATTTATATCAAAGTGTTTATTACCTGAAAGAATGAATATCACATTGTACATTTAAAAAGTGTAATAAAAGGATGAATTGGAATCAATGAGATGACTATAAAATAAACATTCTAAGGCTTCATCTTATATGTCCCCAAACAAAATTTCTGGGTTTGAAATTCAGGAATGTGCAATTAAAGGCAATAGTAGTATCATTTGGGCATTTCTTTCTCAATTTATGAAAAAGGAGAGAGATAGAAAGAGACAGAGGAAAAGAGAGATAGAGAGATTAAAATCTTAAGAAAACTTACCTATATTTGGATTTAGATTAATAAAATAACTAGAAATAGAAAATAAAATAGAAATGAAAAACAAGAAAAAATTTCAAAATGCCAAATATGAAAACAGTGAATTAAACTTTAAAATATCCCCAAGAAAGAGATGAAAAAGATGTGATTTTAATGTTTATTATGATATTTTTACTTGTGTTAGATAATAGGCAAACGTAATATATATTAGTGTATTTTAATTAATATTTTACAGGTTTAGTTGTGTTTTGTGTTGTTATACATAAGGTGAAATGTAATAAAAATTATTTAACTTATTTATAAGTATTCGCTTACAGTCAATTCTTAAACTGCTTCAGTGTGGGTAGAATCAGACTACTATATATAAACTACATCTTCAGTTGCATCTAAGAAGCAAACTTCAGGGAATTTAGAGTCAATGTAACTGGAACTTGAAGCATTAATTACCTGAGGGCAAATCTCCCAACTGTTTTGTAAAGAGCAAATAAGATGCATGTATACCCAAAGCATCTTTCTGTAGCTACGTGTATCACCAAGCAGTATTCCTTCCAGGTTGAGATACCATGGTACAACCCCCTCTCCCCTTCACTGGAGCCATGCTGCCCCTCTGACAACTACAACTTGGGCTCTGTAGTTCTTAATCCCGTATATAGTAAAATTACCCAGGGAACATTTGAAGTCATACCAATACGAAAACTCCACTTTAAAAAAGTTCCTATTTATATTCCCTGGCAGAGAAGCTGAACACTATTTCAGTGTTCAATTTTAAATTCTCCTAAATGATCCTCACATAGCCATGCTCGAGAAGTAAGCAGAAAAGAAATTTAAAAGCAGTGAATAATATGTGAAAACATATCAGCTTTTTCTGCTTTCAGAAGTCAATTTCCTTTTTGTGAATTTGAGCTATAAGTTCCAACAGTCTCTACATGTATCTTAATATCTTTTTGTTGGGAGAAGATGAATATACTGTATATTATGAATTAGATCTAGAATGTCCCCCAAATCCCTCATATGTTCAGAGACGAGTCTTTTGGAGGAGGAATGGATGATGGAGGTGCTGCACTTGTCAATGGACTCATGCACTAATGAGTTCAGCAGCCGAATACACTGGTAGGGAGTGGCATTTGCTTAGAGGTGGGTCACTGCATTCATGACTGGAAGGGTGTGTCTCTCCAGCTCCCTTCTCTCTCTTCTTCCTACTCACCATGCTGTCAGCAGATTTCCTCTCCCAAGGTAGTTCCACCATGCCATTTCTGCATTTGAGCCTGCCAATCATGGATTGAAACAGATGAAAGTGGGGGCCAAAATAAACCTCTTCTCCTTACATTGTGGCTGCCAAGAACTGGGTCTCAGTAACAAGAAAGTGACAAAGATGCCATAATTGATTAGCATATATAATAGTTCTCATTTACAGCAAAGGAAGAAAAATTCATATTTTATTATGAAATGTTTACTTTTTTGATTTTGTATGTTATAAAATTATGTGTTTCTATCTTTTGCTCCAAGTTCGGAGAGAAAAAAATGAGATGTCTTCCTTTAGAAAAGCTTCTACCAATTTTTAGTCCTAGGCATTATGTTATAAAATTTTCTATTTGTGACTAAAATTTTTTTCTCTTTTCAGTGAATTATGAGTATCTGGATAAGTTTTGGAATTATCTGAGTGCAATACTCAATATCTTGTTTCTGGTAAGGGCTTAAAAGTTTTATCAATGGAGAACACAGATGATCCTATTTTAAAACTCTCTGTATCTTTCCTTTCCCACATCTGCTGTTAGGTAAATTTTGAAGCAGCTCACTTGAAGTGTCATCACAAGCACTCTTCTCCCTTGTAATTGTTATTGGGGTAATAAGAAACAAAAATTGTCAAATTTCTTGTTTTATTCTGCGATCTATTTTTTGTGATGCCTTTCTGGTTCACTCCAACTTTAACCGATAATGACAGATTCTATGTTTGTTGTTTCTTGACATCTTCTATAAGTTGCTTTCTCCTTCCCAACAATTATAATTGTGTAAGCAATTGAAGCACTTCTCAAGATCAGCAGCATGTTAAGGAAACTTTTTATTAGGGAGGGACCATTGAAAGTGGCAGCTTTATTCAAAGAATGAAGAATATTCGCTTCTAACAAAATCAGCTTTTTAATGTCATTGTTAGTATACTGTGTCAGAACTTTAGCTGATAATGGAAGCTGCAGCTTCCATTGCTATTTTTTGATTGTATTGTCTAAGTTCAGTGAAACAACCAGAAAACTGTAGAATTTTCAAGAAAAAAAATGAGTTGCCTAGTACATGTAATAGGTAATTGGGATAAAGCTCATATATTTCTAATACTGCATAATTGTTAATTGGTGTAGAAAAACAAATAACATTTTGTATAAGTAATATGGAATTGTATAGCTGACTAGATAACATAAAAAAAATTTTAAAAATATGTCTGTGAATGCTGTAACTTTATTTACAATGTTTTATGGAGCTTTAATGTTATTGAAATCCTAAAGGACCAGTATGAGCGATTCAAGAAGAAGAATAGTAAGCTAGTCATCATTACGATGGCTGAAGAATAAATGTAATTTTTCTTTTATTTTTTTCTGGTACCAGGGAACAAAGTCAGGACATTGCACTTGCAAGGCAGGCACGGCACTACTGAACTCAATCCCCGGCCCCAGTAATGTAATTTTAAAATAGCAAATAAGACACTGGGCTCAGGACAATAAGCTATTGGTCATAGTCTTAGATATGGTTGGCCAAACATCAGTTCTCTTGAGATTTCACCTTTCCAAGATTTCTCTGTCTCTATCTTAGCTATACATTTATATTTACTGCATGAAATGAGAGATTCACATCAAACACTTAAGAGCAGGAATAAAAGTGACATCCAAATGAATATATCATTGGCATGTTTTTATGAGATTTATTCATATATATACATATTTGGGAAAAATGAAACTTTACAAAATAAATTTAAGTTCTAACCAAATTTTGAACTTATGTGGTAAGTTTAAAAAGAGATTTTAAACAGCTTATAATTTTATATGTAAGACTTGATGTAGATAAAGTGAATTCTAGAAGGGAAAGTACAAAGAGCAAGGATAATGTAATGATAATAGAGGTATTTCCAGAAAAATAAAAATATCAACATGATTCTCAGATTCATGAATACTTGCTAGTTTGGAACAGCTGAATCTATATCTAGACCTAAATGTGTTTTCATGGAACTTCAAAATACAAGGATAAAGGAAAAATATCTACCAAAACAATCTGACAATAATAAAATCATAGGAATGAGGTCATAATCTCCCAAACAACTAAAGAAAAAGCAATATTTATTTTTGGTATCATGAATAATTTTAGACAAAATGTCAAGTGAGGTTAATAAAGATGTACTAAAGGGATACACAAAAAATCAGTAAGATATTTAAGAAAAAACTTTGGGGGGTTGGTACATATCTGAAGCAAAGAATATACATGATGCTTTCATTGGTTTGAAGTTGCAATGGTTTTAGATTTACTGGTCAAAAATGTCTTATTCATTATTAAATACTGAGAAAGTTTCTACATCTAGGTAGATGATCAGTAAATGTATGTGAAATAAATATCTGAAAAGATGAAGAGTAAAGTATATGAAGATGTCTTATGTTAGGCACAATCTTATTAGGAAATCAATGGTACAAATATAACTAAATAGTCTCTGATAGGACCTTATGCTCACCTCATTACACATAACTTGGTAGGTTTTATTAGTATTATTGACAGGAAAGCCTTCCCATAGGCTATGTATTTATTTCAGGCTGAATGAGACATATGATGGCGCTAACTTTCTGGGTTTTCTTTTTCTTTTTTTTTCTTTGCCACTATACTGAACTTCAAACCCAATCTCTTACAAAAGAGCATTGTTAAATTCAAACATTTCTACTAAACTGTCAAATACACAGTATTAAACATCACTGCTATAAACCTACTCAATAAACAGAGAAGAGCAAGACTATGAAAGACCAGGAAAAAATCTGTGGAATTTTGTATCTTGGGCATTAACAAAGAATATTACTCAATAAAAATGCTGGCACAGTCAAATGATTACCACCATTTGCCTGTAATAATTGTTAACTTTTAGTCAACTTAAACCTTACAGTTCATCTTCTTTTTCAATATGTACATGATTAAAATCATTCACTAAAATGAAGACAAGCTCCACAAAAATTGAAAAGCTAAGAGTACCGGCTTTAGAATGAAGGTGATTTTGATGTTAGTAGGGGACAGTGATCTATTTACAGTGGCTTCGTCTACATCCTATGGTATAATAAACATAGTGTGCAATGTGCCTCTTGTGACACTAACCAACACACTTTTGAAAATAAAGAAAGATGTAGCTTTAGGATTTTATTTTTAAATTAAGAACTTCATATATTGTGAAGTTTTCTCTTTAATTTTGAGAAAGCTTCTTGTAATCACTTCAAATATTAATCTAAGGGAACAGATAATCATAACACGCATTATGTAGGTCTCATCCCTCTATTTAGCAATTGCAAATAAAATAATGACTGTCAGGTTCAACAAACTCTTAGTTTTCAGTGTAGCAGGACATGTGTTTGAGAATGTTTTCTGGACATCACCATGAAAACAGCTATGTTTTCCCCTGGGACTATAGAACTGAATCAAGCAAATAGGTCACTGCTTTCACTCCAGTGCAAGGCAAGAAACAATCTATTTAATCAATCTCTAAATTAATTCCTACAAGAAAGTATCACAGGGCAACACGTGCTCCGCAGAGAATTAATGTGATGATGACATTTTGGCTTCAACCCAAACAAGTTGGAAACAGAAAGATCTGCATGAAGGGAAACATTTTAGGCAGAGAACAACACTGACAAAAGGGTAAAAATTGGGGAAGGAGATTGGAGAGTTTGAAGAAACTACACATATCTATGGATGTAGAATTTAGAGAGCTGGGGATGTGGGGGCTGGTAAAACATAAGCGACAGGGCCAGATTTTATAAGGATTCTAAAAACAGGTTAAGAAGTATGAGTTCCATATATATTTATGACCATCACAAGTTAATTTCAATAATTTAATTTGGGAAATGGTGTAGTTTGACCTATGATTTCAAACATCTCCCTGTTGACTGTCAGGATAATGGAAAGTAGCAGCAAATGCAAAATGAGACCAGTAAGAAGGCTATTTCAGAATTTCAGATGAACATTAAAGATGTTGGAACTTGGTGGTAGCTTTGGAGATGGAGGGAAATATATAAATAGATGAAGTAATAAGGGACAGAGGTGATAGACATTGCTAAGGGATTGGCTTTGCAGAGAAATATGAGAGGAAAGAGTGAAATCAACTCTTAGGCTTGAAAAGCCAGAGGATGGTGGTGTTTTTTATGGAGATATGGAACTTTGACCACTGTGAAATATTTAGCAAACTGGCCATGATACACTGTTAAATAATATCACATTGTAGATCAATATATGTAGTCAATCTCAATGCCTTGTGAAGTAGTTCATATAAATATATATATATATATATCCTGAAGAATATATATACTCCTGAAGAATATATATCCATATATATATTTATATATGGATATATATATATATATATATATATATATATACACATCCTGAAGAATTTGAACCAAATTTATCTGCACTCATGGAACACTTCCAGAGGCAGATACTGAAATGTAAGCTAAAAAGTATGGTTTAGGCTTCCCTTTCATTATTTCTTAATTGATTTCTCACTTGATTCATTTGATTTTAAAATAATTATACATTTATTTATAATTTTAATTAATAAAGGAAAATCTAGCTATTACAGAATACCTAGAAAAAAATCAAATGACAAAAAATGAAATAAAAATTACACATGGTTCTACAATTATTACAATGTATTTATTGTTAAGGCTTGATTATCTATTTTTTCAAAGAAATTTCATGTAAATATACATTTATGTATATGCCTATATAGACACATATTTATTGAGAATAGAAATAATGCCATAAAATGCACAAAGAAAGAGAAGTAAAGAAGACAAAAAGAAAAGATCTTTAGTTATCAGAAATATTCAGAGATAATCAATTTCTTTAGGGGCATAAAGGCCCAAGTTATGGTCTGTATGGAAGTCAACTGCACCAGTGTCCCAAAATCTTAATGGTATATATTTTAAATATTTCATTTTACCCTTAGTGTTATAAATAACTTCTAATATCCTTATCTTCTTCAAATAAATAATTGAATAGGCTCCACTAATGATTTTTTTCTGTTTACTTAGCAGTAGAGTCATTTAAAAATAAGTGGCAATGAAATCATTTTCATGGAGTTATAAAGCAAACTGTGGTAATGCTAAAGATAAAGCATTAGAGGGCTGTCAAGTCAGTGAGGACTAAACTAAATAGTATTCTAAGCACTTTTGTCAAAGATAGCATAATTGAACAGGTGCAGAAATTTTGTGGTTGAAAGTCTAACTCTCTGGAGAAAATGAATCTTAGTCTCTGGTGACATTAAAAGTTGTTTAAAATACAAAATTGCCTTCTAAGGATGCAAGAATCTACAGTGCCACTATTTGAGGATGCCTTACAAAAACAAATTAATTTCCACTGTGTTTGAATTACTGCCATATATACATTCAGTTTTATTTTGTGAAAATGTACTAAGTGAAGAACTTCCAAAAATGATCAAGAATAAGAACACATAAATGAAAACCTGGCTTCTTTATAATACCATCTAAAAGTTCAAAAAGGTCTAAAAATGGATGTTGAATGTTAGGAAATATCTTAGTTCATGATAATGAAGCCATTTGAATTATTTAAGACAAGACAGGTTTGTATGGAATTGGTAATGTTTACCTTATCTTTTGTTGGCATTACACTCTAAAATATACAGTTGTTTAAAAATGAACTTAAGAAATTGGTTTTAAATCCTTTATGCCATGGTCCTTTCTATTCTGATTGTTTTATGACTCTTATGTTCCATAAGAAGGTATAAAATATTGTTCACATAAGACATTATTGTATACTTTATGGAAAAGGTAAAAATGTTTAATGGACAATTAAGAAAACATTTCAAAGTCTTCTGTGGGTGATGGAGTCCTGTGAATCTCTAAAAGCTGAGAAGAAAAATTATCTTCTGTACTGAGAGCAAAACTACTTTTGTATCTTTGGAATTTGTGTGTGTGTGTGTGTGTGCATGTGTGGTCACATGCATGGGTGCATGGGTACGTGTTTGTGTGCACACATGCACGTGTATGTGTGTTGAGCTGGGGAATGAACCCAGGGTCCTGACCATAGTAGGCAACTTTTCTATCACTGAACTTCATCCCTGTCCCTGTAGCACTAGAATTTCAAATGTATTAAAAATATGCTCACTCTTTCTTAATATTCAGTTTATAATATACACTATTTGGGGGTTTCAGTTACGTCAAGGAATTGCTGTTTATTCTCCTATAGTGTAAATTCTGCACTTCTCTTAACATTTTTGGCACAATTGAAAGAGGTGTCTTGTCAAGAGGCGGCATTCTATTTTGTCAGGATAGAGTTAAGATTTTGAATAAATTAATAAAAGTTATTTTTAGTAGAATGTTTATTGACGTTTTTGAAGGAAAGCAACAGCATCTCTAGTAGTAAGATTCTTTGATTAATCACAATAATTGACTTCAAGCCATATGACAATGAAACAGTGATGAAAATGGCAGGCTACTGGCCCCAAAACAGACATGTGGATCACTGGGACAGGATACAGGATACAAATATATTGCCAGACATTTTTAGCTATTTGATCTTTGACAAAGGGACCAAAAATATACGTTGGAGGAAAGATAACATATTCAACAAATGATGCTGAGAAAACTGGCTCTCTGATGAAGAGTGAAACTAGGCCCACACCTCTCTCCATATATTGAACTAAAATCAAAATGTTTCAAAGATCTGAACATTAAAATAAAAACACTGAACCTACTGGAAGATAGAATAGGTAAAAGACTTGAAGTCATAGATAGAGGCAACTATTTTCTAATTAGAACTCCATTTGCATAAGACATACCAGCAAGAATCAACAAATGTGGGGGGGGGGCAGGGATTTAGCCTAGTGGTGCCTTGGAAGCACAAGCACAAGTTGCATTTGATCCCTGGGTACTGGGGAAAAAAAGAATCAAAAAATGGGATTATTAAGTTAAAAAGCTTCTGCACCGCAAAGGAATCAATTAGTAGAGTGAAGAGACAAACTACACAATGGGAAAAAAAATGCCAGCTATTTCTCAGAAAGAGAATATATACGGTAAAGACCTCAAAATAATTATACTACTTAATATAAAAGACACTGTCAAGAAATGGGCAGGTAAAATGAACAGACAGTTCTCAGAAATACAAATGGCCATCAAACATATAAAATAATGTGCAACATGTCTGGCCATTACAGAAATGCAAATTAAAACAATGATGAGATTTCATCTTATACCAGAAAGAATAGCAATCATCAAGAAGTCAAAGAATAACAAATGCTGGCATGCCTGTGATGAAAAAGAATCAACTATTATGGAAATCAGTATAGAGATTTCTCTAAGAATTAAAATTAGAAATTTCATGTGGCCTACTGATTCCCTTCCTAGATATCTTCACATATCACATTATAGTATTACATGTTTACAGTAGCACAATTCATAATAGCTAAATCCTGAAAGAAGTTTGCCCAACAACAGATGAATGGATAAAGAAAATGTGATATCTTTACACAGTGGAATACTACTAAGCTATAAAGAAGAATAAATTTGAGACATTGACAGAAGAATGGATGCATCTGGAAAATATAATGTTGAGTGAAATAAATCAGATGGACAAAACTAAATACTGATTTATATCTCTCATATGAATAAGGCAAAGTACAATAAAGAGCAAAATAAAGGAAAGATAAAAGGAAACAAGGGATAGACTTATTGCAAATGGGGAGGGATCCAGGAAACTAATGGGAGAGGGAAGGGAAAGGAGAAGTAAGAAGAATTAAGATAAACCATGTCCAGGAACCTAATAACCACAATGAATATAAACATTATATGTCATAACATGAACTAAGTATAATAACTACAGCAATAATAAAATGTGGGAAGGGGATTTAGAGTTGTGGAGGCAAGTGGTTGGGAAGGGTATTGGGATTAACAAAAAGAGATTATGTACATGTACCTGCTCCCCAACATGAATGAAAACTTTGTGTATAGCAAACAGGTACAGTACTACTAATAAAAAAGCAATGCCATTCAGTGTATCAATTGATATTCAATGTTTTATTAGTTAATTTTAAAAGGCAGAATAAAGCATTACTCTTATTTTGCCTATTTAAATCATCAAAATACTTGTAATTGTGAAATGAACTATCTCAATTTAAAGGAGATTTTTATATATTAGTCACACATCTTATTAGTCTAGAACATTGACCTGTCTTTACATTGGTCATGGTATTCTTGTGATAATCGATCTTGCATTTGAAATAGACTTCTTTTTTCTTAGACCTTTTTCTCATCTCCAATTCAAGAATGCCTTTTTTCTGTTAGTCATCTTTCAAACTGTAGTTTAATTTTCATTTTTCCTCATGTTTTATTTAAAACATTTCTATGACACAATCAATGTATCTATATTGCATATTTCAATTTAAACTCTAAAATACAGTTCCTTTGTTTTGACTATGCAAATAAAATTTTTATCAGTTTATCGACAACCTTTCTAATTCTCAATATTTTGTGAATTTGCATATTTTTACGCAAGGAAAAAATTTGGTGAAATTACAGGAATTTGCTGCTTTGGTAGATCAAAGATAGTTGGAAATTAGCAACTTCATATGGTGTCAAATTAATGCTGTGCTAATTAATCCTTCCTCAGTCAGGGACGCCTTCCTTATTTAGTGGATTTTAGACTTAATGTTTCATTACCTACTCATTCTTGGCATTTATAAACACATTTTTCTATTGCGACTTTGTGTTCTCCCACACTAAATCATTCCTATGAAAATAGTTTAAAAACATTATTATGCTCTGAAAACCTTTCCATTCTTGGCACTTTCTTTAAAATTGTTAATACCAGGTTTTCTTGAATATATCACTTGTATTTAACAACTATATTTCAAAATTTAGAGTTCCCAGCCCTCTCTGTATCTTCATCCCTTTATTGTTCATCCCTAGATTTCTTTTCAATTTTCCTCTCCTGAAGATTTTTATTCCTATTTCTTTGCTCTTAAGGTATAATTCTTTCTATAGAATTTTATTCAGAAAAGATATGTGAGTGGTGTTATGGTCTGTCCCCTCTAACACTCATGCTGAAATTTGGTCCTTTATGTAACTGTGTTTAGAAATCAGGAAATCTTTAAGAGCCAATTAGGTTGTTAAGAGAGTAATGCAGTCCAATTCAGAATGGATTCATTACTGCAATACCAGATGTTATAAAGTGAGGACTCCTCTTTACTCATATATTCTGCACAGCACAAACACCCTCGCCTTTTGCTTTTCTGACACTTTAGGATGAAGTATGAGGTCATCACCAGAAGCTGAACAGATACTAGAGCCATATTAGACTTACAGATTCATAAGCTAAATAAACCTGTACTTTTCATAAATTACCGTAGTATCAGATATCCTGTTATGGCAACAGAAAACAGAGTAAGAGAAGAAATTCATTTTTTTCAACTTTGTATACATTAGTTTCCAAACTTGCAAATGGCAATTTCAATATTAGACTATCTTTCTTTTATGCATAATTTTATATATTTTTGGCAAGTCTTTGTAAAAGATGACTTTATTCTAACTTCAGAAAGATCACAGTTATTTGGTTGTCTTTAAAAAATCAATATTTTTGTCATCCTTTTAATGATTAGATTGAAATCTTTTTTAAGAACCAAGATATTTTCTACATAAAATTGTATAAACATTTTTAAATATTTATCTTTAACATAATTCATATATCTAATCTCAGTTTTAACCTTTCTATCCATAATTTCTATCTTGAATTTTTGCCGTTTTGATGTATTTTTATATTTAATTTTTCTCTCTGCTAATTTGTGCCTCAAAATTGATCGGCCAGCTCTTTTATATTTGTATTCAAATGGAAAGTTCCAATTTATTTTCAGTAATATCATTTAATGGCTTGTTTTATTCTCCTTGAATTCTTTTTGTTGTTATTACTGTGGCTTTTCAGGGTGTCTTATCTCCCCTCGAAGTTCTATTTAACCAGGTTTGGATTCATCTCTGTGTTCTCTTGTAGTCTCTCTGTCTGTTAGATCTCACAGGTAATTATTACATTCATTTATACTCTTGGTTTTACTTTCTCTTAGATTTAGACTCATCTTTTCTTTCTTCATAGCAGTAACAAATCAGCATGAACCTTGTCTGTCCATAGAACTGGCAGTGGCAGAGGCTAATGCTCTTCAGTCCCTGTTATAGGGAAGAGTCATTTGAGTTGTTCATAATGCCCTAGCCTGCTGTGATTTGTCATGGTTAATGCTATGTAAATGTTTTTCTGGATATTTCTGTGACATTGGTTTTTGGAAGAGATTAACATTTAAATTGAGTAAAGGAAATTATCTCCTTAATGTGGGTGGACTCCATGCAATCAGATGAAGCCTCCAGTAAAGAGTGACCTATCCGAGCAAGAAGGAATGTCTGCATCAGACTGGCTTTGGCTTCAAACTGCCGCTCTTCCTGGGTTTCCTGCCTGCTGACTTGCTAAGCCCCCAAATCATGTAAAGCAATTCCTTAAAATGAGACTGTCTATTAATATACAAATATTCTATTTTTCCTCTGGAGAGCTCTTACTAATATAAGACTTGGTTACATTGTCCCAATCCCAATATGTCTTTATTTTAGAAAAGGTACTTGGTATTTAGAATATTGTAAACATTGACTATATTGTACAGTGTACTCTAAGTGTCTGCTATGTTTATTGATCTCTTCTGAGTAATGACCAGAAAGTGATTCATAAAAAAAGACTTGCTGAGAGAAACCACCAGCAGTGTGAAGAGACAACCCACAGTGTGGGAAAAAATCTTCACCTGCTCTTCCTCAGACAAAGGCCTACTATCTCGAATCTATAAAGAACTTAAAAAAATCAGGCCTCCCAAATTTAAAGACCCAATCCAAAAATGGGCATCTGAAATGAACAGACATTTCTCAGACAAAGACATAGAAATGGCAAATAAACATATGAAAAAATGTTCAATATCACTGGTCATCGAGAGATGCAAATGAAAACAACACTGAGATTCTACCTCACTCCAGAAAAAATGGCTGCTATCATGAAATCAACCAATAACAAATGCTGGCGGGGATGTGGGGAAAGAGGAACCCTGCTCCTCTGCTGGTGGGAGTGTAGACTGGTGCAACCACTGTGGAAAGCAGTATGGAGATACCTCAAAAACTAGGACTGGATGTCCCATTTGACCCAGCTATTTTCCTGCTGGGTATCTTCCCCAAAGAATTAAAAGAATCATGCCACAGTGATATATGTGCACCCATGTTTATAGGAGCACAATTTGTAATAGATAAAACTTGGAAGCAGCCCAATTGCCCATCAGCTGGAGACTGGATAAAGAAAATGTGGTGTTTTTAAATTAAATGGAGTACTACTCAGCCATAAAAAATGAGAAATTAGAGAGATTTATAGCTAAATGGATGCACATTGAAGCAATACTGTTAAGTGAAATTAATAGGACACACATGTATAAATACTGAATAATTTCTCTAGTGTGAGAAACTGAAAGTGTAAATAAGGACTAAGAGGTATAATAGATAATGTGAAATAGTAAGAAAAGGGTTTGCAAAGGGGAAGAGGAATTTGGAGGGATAGCGGAAAGGAAAGAAGGGAATGGAATTAATATGAGAAAATGAAAAAATGGAAACAAAATCTTTGTAAACAGGGAGAGTTGGAGGGGTTGAAGGGAGGGCAGGGGAAGGGGGAAAAATAAAAACCAAAAGAGACAATGTAAAGGTGCAAATTTCCAATGATGAATGTCATTATATTGTGTACCTAAAATGTACCAATAAAATAAAATAAAAAAAGACTTGTTGTGTTTTGCAGTCACTGTTTCACTGTGGCCAATGAGTATTAGCAATAGGTTGGTGTTAGAAGCATGCAGAAATTCCAAATATTCTGGAATTTTCTCAGAAGAAAGCCTAGCATTAGGGATCTGGATTTATCTAACTTGACTGATGACTGTTCTAACCAGTTCTGTCTTCACTTCTCAGGAACATTTACCTTGAGACCGGATGAGAGAGTTAGTTACTAGGGAAGGGGAAAATAAAAGTAGTAGAGGCTAAAAATACAAAAAAGATAGATCCATGCTGGAGAGAGCTCTTCTAAAGGATGTTCTTTGCTGTGAATCTACAGCGTTCTAGGAGGTTATTAATCCAAACAGCTCAAATTTCAAATTCTTCTGAAATTTGAGTGTCACTAATGAAGTTACTTTCTATTTGTCAACCCTTTTATGATTATAGTTAAAATAAAATTTTCATTAGCTGACTGAAGTACTCTATGTATTTGTTCCTTTCAACATTTAGCATGTATTATACTATGTTTAAAAAACATTTGAAGGAATCTTTAAACAGCCCTGAAACTTCATGGAGATTATTTCTTTCATTAAAAAAAAGGATTGCATTGTTAATTCTGAAATATATTGTGGTGTTTGTAGAAAAGAGAAATTGAGTTTTTTTGCATAAAAATGTAACATTTCTTAATAGTGAAAATTAATGTTTTATGGTAGTTGTGTATGAAGTTGAAAACTCACTCCAAGGCATTTCTTAGTTCACTACTAAGTTGCTGACTAGAAACTTGTATGTGACTTTTCATTTTAACACAGGAGTATATTAAGAAAATAAAAATAGAGTCATCTGCATCTATGTGCGTCTACAGAGATGTTCATATCACCGGGGATGAGTGTGGAGTCTAGTTTCAGTCTGCTACTGGTGAGATCTGCATAATCTGAGGGAGCAGCCTAGAGGCATCTGCTGGCTTATGCTATTTTCCTCAGCGTGTTCACAGATGTGCACTGGTCATAGACAGCTAATGGCATAAGAGAAGCAAGGTGTGCAATAGCCAGTGGTGTCTATCCTGTGTTGATTTCCACTCTGATTTGAGAATTCTATAGCTGATTCCTTTTTAAGAGAGGAACTGTTTGATGGCGCTACTTGGCTCTGTTTGGAAGAGAAGTACCAGTGTTGTTGCTTGTTGCTTTAATGTCTAGAAGAAAAAGTTCATAACAAGGCAAAAGAGAGAGACATTCTCCCTATTTCTCCAAATATTCTTCAGGTGGAAGAATGTGAAAAACACAGGATAATGTTTTATGGACTTGATGATTCATGGATTAGGGGCACTGGTAATAGGGTCAAAATGTTTGGGGCAGTAAGTCTGTGAACTGGTGTAGCTGTCAAATATGGGCTGTTAGTGCAGTGCCAGGCTAAAAGAATACTGACATCAGTATCTAGTGAACTTGCATGTGAATTCCATGGAGCTTAGAAAATGGGACTGTTTGGTAGAATAGAGACCATGAGGTTGTATGTAGTAGAGTACAGATATCAGAGAAATGGAGTCTTACTGTTTTTATGGCCTCATTTACCCACAAACAGATGAGGCACAAAAAAATTCAGATGTGTCGTTACAAAAGCAAATAGTGGAGGTGGGAAAAGTGAGTAAAGAAATAAAAATAAGTAACATATTGGAGTTGTGTGCTGCCATTAATTTGACTGTTTATACTATAAAATCTATAATCACTTGACTTTATCCATAATTACATATAAAATAACTTCAATTTTCTGAATCCTTTCTTATGTTAAAATAAGAAGGTAGATATTTGACTAGTCCCAGCTCATAGGGTTTTTGTGAGAATCCTTGAAACAATGCATACACAAAGAGTAAAATGAGAGAAATTTTGGTATAATGTGTACTAAAAAATGCTTGATCTTCATTATAAAATAATTTCCAATTATGGATAATACACTTAATACTTTTTTTAGTTAAGCAAATATTTATAATACATATGTCAAAAAGTTCAAAAAGTATTTTATTGTGGTTCATAAAATTATCTTATCATTACAAAAGTACTAAATGTTAACTATCAATTCATTAGTTTTCTTGTTTATAGAGCTTTCGCCACAAGTTCAAAAGTTAGTTCTTAATGATTATTATTCCTTAGAAGACCAACAAAAGACATATGTATACACAAGTGGATTCAACTCATAATATCTATACCAGATTAATATTACTAGTAAAGCATTATATTTATATGTTGGTCAAAGTCTATTAAGTTCATCTAATCACTGCAGTTAAATAATGAATTTGGATTTTTGGGCTTAGTTGGTCATCATAGAAATTTAAATCATTATTTGAATTTCTGATAATATTCATTCCATTGTGCTCTTCTGGTCTTCCACAGAGCTGCTTCAAACACTATTAAACTAAATTACCCACTAAGCCTTACTTCTTCTATTATGTTAAAAATTCTACATTTTACAAATAATGCAAACTTATTATATAAATTTTGAGCAAGTAATTTTTTCATTAAAATAATATGAACCCTGTTCTAGGACTGTATCATTTTTGAAGATCATTTGTATCACGTTAGGAGCAGTTACTTTTTGTCTGGAATGAATGTTGCTTAAAACACTGTTACTCAGTCCAAAAGTATCAAGTCATACTGGCATTTATAGTTCTGAAGTTTGTCTCTGGAGCTGTCATTAGTCCTTCTCTGGTGGGTAACCACACATTTCCTCTGTAGTACTCATTAAATAATGAAGCCAAGAAGGTTCCATAATTCATTACTGACAAATTTGTGCCAATCTCTGGACATGAATTTTGGAGAAAGTTCAAATAATCACTTGAATTTCTATGAAATTATACCTAAAACATTGTACTTAGCTAATGAAATCTGAGCTCAAACGAACTGAAGTCCCTGAAATCATGGGATATTCTTGATTACTAGAGAATCACCTTGTTGAAAAACTTTATTAATGTCCTATTAACGACATCATAGTCCTCAAAGATTTCTTGTCTAATTTCAATTCTCTTACTATTATTCCTAAAGTTTAGGTACACTACATAAACTACAACTCTAAATATAGTGATGAGTTATTTCTTTCTACTAAAAGTGAACCCACAGGAATAGTAGAAAATCTAATTTCCTGAAATTTGAAGCTATTATTAGCTTTGGATTTGAGGTAAAAAATATTAGATATAGTGGGTATAAGAGTTTTCACTGTGAGAAGATGATAGAGTATGGCATTTTATATTTCATGTTCATTTAATAGCTTAAAGGTTAAAATTAGGGAAAATAAAATTTATTGTAAAACATTAGGAAAATGAATATCAGGCAAAAAATCAGTTTAACCTCAGGCTTGCTGATCCATTTGGATTTAGGTCCTCTGCTTATTAGTTGTTTTTCATCTTGTTCTTTTGGGCTCTTATCAAACACTTTCTCCTTTCAGCAGAAAATTTTCTTGTTGCTTTATCTTTAAAGGTTATGCTCTAATCACAGGAGTCCTCACAAGTGTGGGGCCTCTACAAACAGAAATAATTTGATAATAATTACAACTACTACTGTATAAAAGATATTTCTGACAAAGCATAAATAGAAAATCAGGAGGAAAACTGGGCTTGAGACAGAAGCCCACAAATATTTGTCCTGTAATATAGAAACCCAGAAGAAAAGAGAGTGGCATAAGGAGACAGAAACACTGCGAGACAGAGACAGAGAGAGACACAGAGTTTTAATTGCAGCTGGCACTATACTACAAGCCTACAAGCTGTCACTTGTCCTTCTCTGGTAGGTAAAAAACACATTTCTTCTGTGCTACAAGTTAATGCAAACTCCCCTGGTGAAAATACTTTTGAAAGTTTTTCTAAATTGAGCTCATTTGAGGCATGAAAAAATTATGACAGCTTATTTGAATTATAGTCACAGAGGTGCAGAAATCATGGTTATAGAATATATAAAGACCATTTATGTAACATAGACTTTAGTCCAGATATTTTAATTATACAATTTAATTAACACTTAAAATAACTGTGACAGGTGTTCTCCTCAAAACACATTTTACTAATGGGAAAAATAAGGCAAATTAGTCTTATGTATATTTGTCTGTGGGAAGTTTCTATTTCTAAAGAGGGGTTATAAATTTTGTAACAAATAGTTAAATTGTATTCTTTTTGCAAGATAATTTTGTCTATATTTTTTCAATATAAGCTGATTCCAGATTAATAAAGCTCCTAAAGTTTTTCTACATTGTTATTTTCATTTTGTGAGATTAAAAGGATTTTTCTCTAGAAAATTTTCACACTATTTAGTGCCGGGTAAACATTATCCTGCTTTTGGCATATAGATGATACTTCTCAACAGAATGCTCAGAATCTTTTCATTCCATTTAAGATTGTCATGATTATACAATGACTGTCGGATTTAGCTCAGTGGTTTCACCGCCTACTGTGCAAGCACAAGGACCCGAGTTTGATCCCCGGTACCAAAAAATAAAAATAAATAAATAAATTTTACTATAATGAATGCTATTTTGGCATTACTTCCCCAAACTGACCATTACCTAACAAATTTCATTATGACATGATTGAGAATACGTCATAGATATATAAATTGTAGTCAACTATTAAGGAACAATATTCCATTTTTTAGTATAATAAAAGAATGCCAGATAATGTTTCTAAAGACCAGACGCATCAGTAAAAGATGACCAGGAGCTATTATAATTGTAGCAAAATCATTATTTTTCACTTTCTGAAAGAAACACAGATAAAATCTCTCCCAAATGGAGCATACTTGTGTTTCCTATTCTGTTAGGTTAGCAATCTTGTTCAATTATGTAGAATAAAGACATTTAAGAACAAAATAGGTCTCTGATAAACACTAAAGTGCAACGTTGTTCAAAGGAACTTAGGAAAGCCTCCTGTTAATCATTTAAAGTATGGTAAATTCCTACCTATCAAAGTTGCTTTTAATGTATACCCTTTAGATGTTTTGATACAGAAATAGGCAGCAATTGGCATGAACCTTTAGTAACTTGGATGATGCAGTGTAAGGGGTATAAAGTAGAATCTGCAGAAGAGAAACATAGTAATAATATGAGTCAGGTTTTCATAATACTTTCCTAAAGATGGAATGCTATTATTTAAAAAATCACTCAGATGCTTTAGAGTAATATTTGACTTAAAGCCCTTGGGCAAGTAGTTACATTCCATGGAATCATAATTTTTAACTCATTAAACTTAAGTACATATGGGAAATCTAGACAAAAACATGATCACTCTAGAAAAAAATAAAGCCTAAACAGAGATACAATAAACAGGACTATATATATTTTGCTGATTGGGTGGCATTTCTTAGGTGACTATATATATGTATGTATATATATCATCACCATTGATATGACTATATATAAATATAATATATAATATACATGGAGAGAGAGAGAGAGAGAGAGAGAGAGAGAGAGAGAGAGAGAGAGAGAATTCCTGTTAGCATAGCTGAGGTGAAGGAGGAGGCCAGTGTGAAGCTGGTGGAGAGACTGCATACCAGTCAATAGAACCCTGGAGAGATTGGACACCAATTAGCAGATAAAATCAAAGATGAGTCAGGTATAGATCATGGTAGGCCTTATAGATAGTGGAACAAATTTACATTTAACTTTAAATATGATTACCAGGCAACTGAACAGATGAGTGAAATGGTATGGTTCTCTGTTTTTATTTATTCATTTTATACATACATGTTTACAGTACATAATGATCACCCTTATAGGATTCTCTGTGTAGACCATCTCTCTGGCTGTTACCTGATGAGCTGTCGAACAGGAGTTCAGTTGGGAGGCTGTTGTGTGGTGTGGGTGAGAACACAAATAGTGTTAATCAACAGGGAAATCTGCAACTATGCTACCTGCTTTTCAGAGATATCGTAGTTTATTTTGGCCTATCATTTATTTCCAGGTCTTGGTGCAGTGTTTCACACAGAGTGGCCCATAAAAGTGTATCACCAGTGAGTGAATGAATAAATGAATAAAATGACAGAAGACATAAAAGCCTCATTTTTTCAAACTTATAAGTATGATTAACCAACACAAATGGAAGTAGTGAAAGATTAGATGTAATTTCATGGAATTCATGGATTAAGATTATATGAGGGTAAAATCGATTTCAAAGAAGATCAAAGAGAAACATTTAAAGCAGCTGTTTAATGTTGAGTTCAATCATGTTCAAACCAAAAAAGTGATAAACATAGTGGACATATTATAAATTGAATAAAAAGAAAATTGGAAAAAGTTCTAAACTTTAAAAAAGCTTTCTAGAATTACAGACTAGTGATATTAAAAGTATTTTTATAAAATACATATACAAACCATGTGACAACATACATACACATAGATTAGTTTGGGTGGATCGCTTTAAAGGTGTGGTTTTATTACTGAGAAAAGGTACAATGTGAAGTAGGAAACTTAATTAAGAACCAGTTATCTATTTAAAATAATTGCATTTTCTTCTTAATTGTTAGCATAATTTATAGAATCACACTGAAAGAGAAATCCCTTATGCAAAATTTCTGTTTCACAAACATATTCGTATTTTTTGCAATCCTAGATTGATTTTTCTTTCAAACCACATAGAGTGAAATATCAGGTGGATAGCTCTTCAGCTACTATAACAGTTATATCCAATGTATATTGAATAACAGCTAGATAGCAAATTGTGCATTGTCTTTTATATTGTTTCAAAGGAAAACATATTTTAATTATTTCAATTCAAATTTTATTAATTGAAGAAGACTCAAAAAGTGCTTTTTAAAAGTTAAAATAAAATAAAACTTAGAGGGATAACTAACACTTTAAAAGAAACAATTAGTGTCAATTCTCAAAAGATATGAAACAAAATGAAATATAATGGGATTATAGGAAAGGAATTATTAAGAAAAAGTAATAATATCTTAATTATAACTGATGAATAGAAATTCAGATAACTCAGGGAATTAATTGGAAACAAGGGCAACTTAACTCTCAGTATTTGACACTATTCTTTATAATTTGGGTCACCTAGCTGTATTGTATACCCTTGGTCTATAGGTAAATTTGTTTTATTTATGCCATGCCTGAAACAATGAAGTCTATGAGCTAATATAATCTCTACATTTCTTTGAACTTTAAAATTCTTTTTATTAATTTGAATAATTTTTATAATTAAATCAAGTTCTAAGGGCACAGGCATGTTAGAAAAGAATCTCAAAACTAGACATAAGGTTTTAGGGTCTTCATTTGCCTCTTTTTCAATTTTTTGAATCCCATAAATTTTCATTTACTTAAATTACAAACAAGACTTACTTATTACCTACCTGCGTTGGTCAGTAACAGGTACCCCCACATAACATCTATTTATTAATTGCTTACCATTTACTACTTTCTTATGAAAATATTTAAAGTATCTGATAACTCAGCATTGGCCAAATATGCCATAAAACTAATTACCAGGACAAATAAATACCATTAAAGCACTATCAAGACATCTAATGAAATGCATTCTGCCTATTATGCTGTATAAATCCATAAGGATTAGTAAAATTTCATCTACCAGGCCACAGAGAAGATAAATTAATACTCACAAGGAAATTTACAGACCTGAATGCTTATCCTACCATAGAAGAAAAGCTGAAGTTATTCAGGTGTGTAAGTGTTTTTAAATCTTAGAAAGAATACAGCAATGAAAAGAAATAAAATAAAAGACGTAAGAGTAAATGGTAAACCAATGAGAAAAATATTATGGATATAAAGAACAAAGTCAAAAAAGTTTTTTTAATAATAAAATTGAGAAGTTTTGATAGAATAGATTAAGAAAAAATTTTAAGCAATAAATGAATAGTACTGGAAAAAAGTAACATAAAATTAAACATGGCAGACATTAAAAAAATCTTAAGAACAAATTATGAATGAATTTAATTACTATGAACATACAGATATAATGGACCCATTGCTAAAAAATTACAATTAATCACAAGAGAAACAATTAACTGATACTATAACTATTTCATATGACTATTTAAAAATCTTTGCTCTGAAAAATTTTCAAGTCAACATAGTTTCATCAAAAACTTTCTGTAACTATCAATAAACAACTAATTATAATGTGCAAGAAACAATTACTAAGTTTAGAAAACTAGTCAATGTTAATCAAGTCAATTTATGAAGCTGTCATTACCTTATTACCAATATTTGACAAGTATTCTACAATAAAGAAAAATTCATGGATGATATCAATTAATAAATTCATTCATAAACATAGATTTGAAAATGTCAAACAAAATACATACTAGCAAACCAAATATAGTGATAATGAAAAGACAAACTTAGTTCAGGGTGGAGAGTTTTATTTCTATTAGGAAAGAAACAAATACTTTATAGAAATAACATATTAAAGAGGAAATTATTAACTATATTAATTAATGCAAAGAAAATACTTGATAACAATGAATTTGTTATATTTATAAAATAAAATTCACAGAATCACAACCAAGATCAGAAAACTAAATGTAATTATTAAAGTGTAAAACTTATTTGCATGATGTTAATAAATGGTAAAGTATACTTATATTTGATAGATAAAATTTACTATTGTAAAAATCAGCAAAAGTTAAGTATAGCTATTATTGCTCACTATTGTATGTTACACTGACACTCCTACTATGCATAGAAACAAAGCAAAAAGAACTGAAATCATAAGGTTAAACATGGAAAAACTATTTTTAAAATGATGCTATTATTTGTAGATATTATGTGAGTCTACACTTGGAGCCCAAAATAACCTCCATCTATGTAATTTTAATTAATAGGAAAGTTTATACTATTTTTAAAAATTCAAATTAATATTAAAAATAGTAGCATATCTAGATATCAGCTACAATGTGTAGTGTAAATAAGGTTAAAATGCATAAAACAAAATAATATTAGTTTTCTATGATTTACATGTAAAAATCTAAGTATACAATTATGAACTCCTTGGAAATTTAAATAAAAATGAATTGGAATTTTACCAAAACATTAAGAAATAAATGGGACATAGGCATTAAAAATATAAATCACATTAAAATTAGTGGTTCCACCGCTTGCCTTGCAAGTGGAAGGACTGGAGTTCAATCACTGGTACTAAAAGAAAAAAAAATTAGTAAAATGAAATTTTGCATGACAATGAGATATCACTTAATACCATTAAATTTGAGAAAGTATTCAGATAATATTAAGTGTTGACAGGGATGTAGAGTAATGGGAATTCTATCATTTATTGATTGAAATGAAATTTCTAGACCAATTTTGGAAAAGTTTATTATAGTCAAATAAAGTTGAAAAATGCATTTTCTTGACATACAAATCTACTATTAAATACCATAATAAAATATTATCTCCACTCCAGTACAAGCCACAGCGAAGCTTACCATAGTATTATATAGAATAGTGCAAGCCTGGAAGGTATCCAAATGCTCAAGAGGAGGGGAGTTTATAGAAATTTAAACAATGAAATGAATCAACTAAACTTGCATATATTGACATGGATGAATCTTAAAAAGTAATTTTGACTTCAAGAATAAATTTATAAAATATGACTCAATTTTTGGAGAAAGCTCAAACACAGGCAAATGTAACAATCTTGAGGGATGAACACATAGATGGTAATTCCTCTGGAGAAAAGGAATTAAAAATAAAACTTAAGTCTTGGAGGGGATACAACAGCACAAATGATTCTTCTTGGCCTGGGTATGTGATACACAGGTTTATTAAAATTTTTGACTCTGCTCCTATATGTGCGTGTGTGTATGTGTGTGTATGTATGTGTGTAAGTATGTATGTTTAAAAATACTTGTTTATGATATGGCATGCAATATAAAAATAAATTAATCTATTACTTTTTTTTTATCTTTCAGGGAATCATGTAAAAGTCATTTATAAGTTTCCAAACTGAACAAAAAATTTGTACTGAAAAATTTTATTATTACCAATTTCCTTTTTCAGTTTTCTTTCAGTCCAAGTGAGGATGAGAATATAAAATGCATGTTTATCTATGTGTTCAACAGGATGTTATGAAGCAGAAGAAATATTAAGTAATGGACTTTGTATCCAAAACCTATTGGTACAAGCAAAAGATTGGCACACCCATTCATATGAAAGTAATTTAGACAAATTAATAAATACTAATGTAATTTGCTGAGTTTATAATTTCACCAAATAATTGCCCAATCATTTTAGAAATATTATCTTTGCTCTTTAGGGCAATTCTGCATATGAATATGAGAAACATAAATTATTCTGCCTATGAGCACAGTGGTACATGGTTATAATTCCAGCACTCTGGGAGGCTGAGGCAGAAGGATAAAACAAATATAAAAAGGTAGGATTTGAATTCAAGAATCTCTCTCTCTGATATATCTCTTCAACATTACCCAGTATTGTGAAAATATTCTTTGATGTTAGACAGTGGGGTATAATATAGCATTATAAGAACTGGCTCTTTAGCTCTACAAATTACCAGCTACTTGAATTTGAATAAAATTTTAAAAATTTTTAGGGATTCAATTTAATTTTATTTTTTACAAAAACAATGGGATATTATACAAAAAATAAGATAATAATATCTACTAAAGTTGTTCTGAGGTCTAAATTGTATGTAGTACAAAATATGCATCCAATAAATTATTCATTATTTTATTGATAATTTGCAGCAGGTTCAGTTGGTAATGCTATTTTATCATGTCCAAAAGATATCAGCACCTTAAAGTTATAAAGAGGAGGAGATAGTTGGATTAACATAGGGATGGTCACACCAATAGAAGCAAAAGACAGGAGGATTTAAGAAGTCATGGTCAAGAAAGAAAGACAATGAAAGCTGGAAAATGTTGCTTCTTTTAATATCTTTGGGATGAGCTGCTTTAATGAAATTGAGGAGCAGTCAGATTTATTTGGAAAAAGAAGGTTTGAGAGAAGAAAATGAAAGAAGACTAAATCAGTCAGTTATACCTGATATATAACAGCCATGTGCAATTCCATGACCATTAAAACACCTTGTTCCGATTCTCCTGCAGGATGACTTAGGAAGAAGGCTGGCCCAGAGAGCCCAGGCTGTGGGTAGCCATAGCTGTGTTGTCGAGTTTTCCCAGATAAAGTGCCTCAGTGCTGTTAAAATGTCTCCACCAAAAAGTAGCTGCTTTATCTCTGTGAAATCCTCACTATGAAAGAAGAGCTACACTGGTCAAATAATAGAATATGGATTTCCTAGCATATGTTTTTCACTTTCCCTGGATTTCAATTTATATGCCCTTTTTCATCTTTGTTTCCAACAACCTAATTTTTCAGTCTTTCTAGTGTGATGAATTCTTTTCTATTACTCTGTTTTCTAATTCTAACCCAAGTCTACAATCTTCTTGCATGTGTTCAGACCTTCTTGACTGCATTTAACCACCCACTTATTTTCTAAGTATTTCCAACCTCAGGTCCCCAGCTGCTGTGATTTACACACTTGCTGCACCCTCTTCCAATGACTAGAAATTGTGGTACTCCTTATAATGTGCCTTGTCTAGCAATTGCAGTAGCCTTTAGACACCTTGCAATGTTGTACACTTCAGCTCTAATTGAATCATGCTCAAAATACATAGCTACCAGGTCGTGTCTCATTAATAAATACTGATATATCCCCAGAAATTACTGAGAAGGAATTTGGGAAAAAGTATTATAAATTTCTAAAATTGTAATGACCTCTTCTGCAGTTTATATTGGAAAGGATATTCATTATTTGTGTTTTTTTCTGAAATTTAAACTCATTTAATTCTGTCCAAACTTGATCACCAATATTTCCAGAAGACAGTGTGCAGAAGAAATACTGATTGAAGATACTGCAAGTGAAAATGAGATGCTGCAGTAAGTAAAGTAGCACTTTGGCTCACACTGAACTTCATACCTGAGCGCATAGCCTCTTTCTGAATGCTCTCATAGTCATGCCAGTCCTTTCTTCTCAAACCATCTGTCCATGAATAGAATTGCCCATCTCCCAGGCCCAGTGGGAATGTCTGTGGAAAAGGAAAGTATTCAAGCATAAAAAGGAGGTTTAACCTCTTGCATAGTAGGTAAACACAGTCAGGTACATAACAGGCAATCAAAGAATATATGTTAAATAAATTATTCCTCTGAGTATAGTGGAAAGAAAACTATTGCTAGTGACTAGATAAACACACATTCTAACATCCTTATTTTAAACCTTTAAAATGAGAGCAGCCCTTTCCCACAACTCCTACTATTTCTTATTTTATTTTACCCAGAATAATTAGTAATTCACTGTTTTATCGCTTCTTGGCATAAAACTCAAGCTATTTCCATTTGCCCAAAACATAAATATTGATAATACTAACAGTTTTGGTTTTAAATTTATTTTGTTTGCAAGTTACACAGTTTCTTTCATTTTGATAAAACATGTTTGAATGGCTTTTGAATAATATTACCAACCATTCATTGAATGCTCATAATGTGCCAAGTACTGTGTTAAATATCCTGTGTGTAGAAGCTTGTTTAATATGTATATTGGTTTGTAAATCTCCACTTTTCTGTAAATTAAACTGAGACCTAGAGAACTCAATATTAATTAAACTACAATGAGCAAGTCAAGATTTGGGCCAAATTTGTTAAGACTGAAATTGCAGTCTTAGTAACTACTAAGTACTGTATTCCATCTAAATGAAGCACTGTATTCTGCTAATATATAGTGCATGTTTACACTTAGAATTGAAATTATCACCTATTCATCAGCTGTACTCACAGCACATATTTTATGTTTTTCTCAAACCTAATATTTTGCAATGTCAATGTGAAAATCATTTTTATATAAATTGCTGAAGCTATCCCTTTTCATAGTGTTTATTTTTGTTAGCAAGAAACAAAAATTATTTTGAATGAAATTTATCTTCACAATATTGATAGTCAAGGTAATGTAAAATAATTTTTTCATGTCCATATTATATATTTTTAAATTTCTTTTTTATTTTGGAGGGAGATTAAATAATATAACTACAGAAGGAAGAAAAATTTTAAAAGTAGAAAAAGTGAATATAGTCAAAACATTAATAATTTTAGTGGAGTATTATTATGCAAAGTTTCCCAAAGCAAATAAAATGCCATATTTCCTAGTTTTAGACAACAAATTCATTACGCTTATAAAATTATTTACCTTTAGCCCATCTTTATAGCTTACAATGGGTCCTTTTTATAAAATGATGAAAATGGGGGATATATTTTAAAAAGTAGTTAAAAATCATACAAAATATTTTCCAAACCCCTTGAATATTTACGTATTTTTTTAATTTTGTGGCTCATTATAATGGCAACCAACCCCAGGGTGAAGGAGACCCAACAGAAAGACAAACATACAAAAATTATGGTAGTTTTATATAAAATATTAAGAGTAATGAGAAATTTTAAAAGGAAGATGAAAGATATGGAAAAACAAATTAATGTAGTGAAAACAGAAGAAAATTTTAAAAAATAATTTGGAGGATATATAGCAAATATTTTAAAAAATCAGCTACTTTTTGATTTTAGAAATTTTTCAAAATCAGTGAGAAATGTACAATGAAGTAATTTTAAAGAGTACAACCTAATTTTTCCTCAGCTGTCAACGATTCATTTACACGGGTAAATACTGAGCACTAATAAAAATGTCCAACACTGATACAGATAAAACCAATTTATAAATATGACTTTCAAATTAACAGCTTCTGATAAAAATGTGGAAGTATTCTTGTACATTTCAAAATCTCTTTCATTACCACATACTCTATTTCCTCTATTTTGATATGTTTAAGGTACAGAATTTTCAGCAACTACTAAAACAAGGTACAATGAACACAAATGCTGATATTTGCTTTCTTCAAAAACTAACTGAACATTTTTTCATATGTTTATTTGCTGCTTTTACTTCTTTGTCTGAGAAATGTCTGTTCATTTCAGATGCCCATTTTTGAATTGGGTGTTTGAATTTGGGGGATCTGATTTTTTTCAGTTCTTTATATATTCTAGATAGTAGGCCTTTGTCTGAGTTACAGCAGCTAAAATTTTTTTCCCACATTGGAGGTTGTCTGTTAGCTCTGTTGGTGGTTTCTCTTGCAGTGCAGAAGCTTTTCAATAAGATGAAATCCCAGTTGTTGATTCTTTCTGCTAGTTCCCGTGCTACTGAGGTTTTCCTCATAAAGTCTTTTTCTATGCCAATATCTTCAAGAGTTCTACCTAACTTATCTTCCAGCAAGTTTAGTGTTTCTGTCTTAATATTTATATCTTTAATCCACTTAGATCTCTAGGTGGGAGGGGAAAGGGAAAGGAAAGAATGGAAAGGAAAAATTATGAGAAAAGAAAAAAATGGAAATGAAGTATGTAAATAGGGAAGGGTTTAGGGGTGAAGGGCACACAGGTAATGGGGAAAAAATAAGAACCAAGATACATCATGTACAGGTACAAGCACCCAAAGATAAATGTAAATGTATTGTATATCTAAAATGTACCAATAAAAGAATTTAAGAAAAAAAAATAAATGAGATGGTTTAAACAAAAAAATCACTAGTTTCAAAACCAAAAAAAAAAAAAAAACCTAACTGAAAATGACAATAAAATGTTTGATGCATCACAAAAGCAGAATTGACATAAACTTCCTGTAAGTAGCTGAGAAATACAGAGAAAACACCAGATATTTTTTTGAACTGAATTTTGAAAATACTAAAGAATTTGAGACATTAGGTATTTCTGAAGATGAGGCTAAAAAGGTAAAAGAAACAGTGTTTTTTATAAGAGGAAGCTGGACTCTCCTGGATTTGTTCTTTGCTCTAATGAGGTGATTTTGAGGGTCATCCACTATACCCTTCACCCACAGAAGACTGGAGGTTGAGAAAAGTATGTGCTTGGGTTGTCAGAAACAGTTGAACATAAGACTGCCAAGCTGTACTGAAAATTAGGGTTTTGTGACAGTCTATGTATCAAACATGATTAATGAAACTGTCTTCCTTCACCAGACTTCTAGAAAGCTGCCAGCCTGCAACTTGCATGATTAGACAAAAGACAGAGAAATTCCCATCTGGAGAATTAAAATCAAAAGTAAGAGCTATGGTACTGGCTCCTCATGCACACTTAGTAACTATGTACACATGTACTTTACTCATAAGTATTAATAGGCAGCCAAGGATTACTAGGCATTTGAAAGGACTTTCAACATAAAATTAAGAGACCAAAAGAAAAGAAAGATAAAAGGAAACAAGAAATTTACAGGGCAGAAAACTTCAAAAAGATTTCCCAAAAAAGCTTTAAGAAAAGTATTTCCTTAGAAATAGAAATTGAAAGAGGAAGAAGAATTTAAATAATACAAACAAGCTCTTGAAAAGTTGAGGTCGAAGAAACCCTGTTAATAAATTGAAAACCAAAAAACAAAACAATACACAAAAAAACACTGGGGTGGAGGAGAGAGGGAAGATATTGAATTCAGGTAGCTGGACAAAATGGCAGCAGTTCTGATTATACAAGTAGGATTGAATGTAGCTTCAGAAATGGTGTCTATAAAAAGAAAATAAATAAACAAAACAATAAAAAGGTAGATAGTATTGCTTCAAAACTACACTGAGAGAGTTCTTTCAAAATGATTAAAAGGAATTATTGATACATATTAAAACTAAGGAAATGAAAATTGTTCAATTAGTAAGATTAGAAGAAAAAATACAAGAAAGAAAGGGCAACTATAGTCCACTATTTTATTTGGGTATGAATAATTTAACCCAAATAAAGGTTAAACAAAAATTCATGCTATCGTTATCCTGGAAGTTGAGACACAGGGAGTTCTAAACTAGTTAAATAAACATTGCAAATTATAGGAAATCAGTAGATAGATCCAAAATGGCTAAACATTAAATTATAACAGTAATATATACATAATCTACAAATATGGAGGCATATAACAGAATAAAGATAAAAGATTCACATAGTTCCCCAAGCATCTCATATTCCCAGTATGGAAAAGGGCAAGGAGATTGCTGGTTAACATTACAGTCTTCATAGTATTACTGGATTTGAAAAATTGTTTCTAAATATTACTTTTCATAAAAATAAATCTCAAATTATTGGCTATTCCTGAGCATTATTAGTACTCCAGCAAGGTGTATTGATATCATAAGAATATTATACCAGGCATGGTGGAGCATGCCTGTAATCCCAGCACTCTGCGTGGCTCGGGTAGGAGGATCTTAAATTCAAACCTAGCCTGGGCAACTCAGTGACTTAGGGAGACCCTGCCTCAAAATTAAAATACCTATGGATGTAGCTCAGTGTGAGGGCCCTGAGTTCAATCTCCAGTACTGTGAAAAACAAAACAAAACAGAATTATGATCATAGAGAAATCAGATTAAAATAAACCATTTGACACTGTACTTTAATAAAAACTACCTCATAACTTGCTACACTAATATCTCTTCTATACATATCACCCCTCCTCCCAGCATTATCTGGCAAGGTTTTAGGAATATAATTCTCCAGTCACAATTCATCCTTATGAAATTAGAATCTTTGAGTAGAAGGGAAACATAGAAATCTGTTATAAGAAGTTCTCCAGATGATTTTGAGGTTTCCCAATGGTTAGAGACTTCTAAGCCGTAGGAGTAGGAAAGTGACATAATTATAACATTAAGACAAGAAATCCAACTCTTTAGGATAACATGTGCCACAAAGTACCAAAGAATGGGCAATGTAAAGATTTGGTGTGCTTGTATCCTTTTCAACTGCCTCAGTGGTGGGTGAATAAATCTAAATCAATCCCAGTGTATTTGTACAGAGCTATCTTGTTTCTGAAAGCTTAACCACCCAGTAAATGATCCATTAGTATTCTGGCCTTTCCTTTCACAAAACCAATCTCCAGGGCCCAGATCCATTTGCTTCTCTTCTGGGTTATCATATGCCTCTGTGAGATTATACCGACCCATTTTCTATGACCTTGTAAAATAAATATAAATTACATTGAGCCTCCATGAAACATGTATTTCAGACTTGTCCTTAGGTCGATCATTTATTTGTGAGCAAGCACCTGTAGTTTTTCACCTTGAGGGCATTTTATTCATTATCAGGTTGCTACAAATAATTAACTTGAATAAAATATCAGGAATGTGTGAGAGAGAATTCACTAAGTACAAACCACATGTAATAGGTATAACTGGATACCTGAGCCTATGGAAAAAATGATATACTTTTGAAAAGGTTAAGAAAAAAAAAAGTTTTCAAGGGTGAAAGATTACCCTTAGGCAATGTATTTAAGCAGGGATTTGAGAAGTGACAAACTTAAATACCTTCTGGAGTCAGTGTTATGAAACACATGAATGGAAAAATTTGTACTACTCTAGGGACTAATGAACTCTGAAGCTCCTTACTGCAGTTATTAACTTTTTAAGTAATCTCCAAACACCTCCCAAAGGCTGTCAATATGGGAACATCTGGTGAATAAAAAGGACTTGTTCCTTGACTCTTATATTAGAGCAGTCTTATTTATCATAACTGCAGATGGGGATGACATTGAAAAGACACGGTTCTGTGTCGCTAAAGAGAAGATAGTCTGTATTCTGAAAACTGCCTTACATTTTATACATCAACTGACCAATGGACTTTCATTCTCTCAATCAACCATATACATATTACTCTACTTCTTTGATGGAAAACAATATTATATAGTGAAAGGACAATGCATTCAGGGTCAGGAGACATAAATTGGGGTTTCCAACCAGAGGCAGGAAGCCTATGTTTTATTTTGGGTCCCCCAGTAAATTCATAGATGGTATTAGGCTAATAACAATGTCATCTTTCTTACTTACTTCACAAGATTTTTGGAGTAGTAAATCATAGAAAGTGAAAACCATTGGCATATCAATAAAGTGACATATGAATGCCAATAATTTTCAACATCTCTGCTATTTTATAGACATTGAAGGTATTTATCCTGTCTTTAAAAATTTTAACATAGTGGCAAGCACATACCTTACAGTATATGTTAAACCAATCATAAATTATGTGAGCCAAACTGCATTACAGTAAACGTTAATGTAACATAATACTCGGTATGAATTCTTATATCGTGTGTGGCTAAGTACCATATGTTGAAATGGGTAAGGGTAGTTTTAAGAAATAGATCTTTGGTGAAAACTAAAATATAATGGAAAGTATGGGTGGGAAAAAGTAAATAAGTAACATTTATTCTTATGGAATATTCTTATAAGAACAGGGTGCTGAATTAGTGTTCAGAAAGTTTAAATTCATATATTAAGAAGATCACCTAACTAATAAGTGGCAAATTAGAATTTGAACTAAGGACACTTGCCTTTAAATCTTATCAATTAATCAACTAAACAAATGTGCAGAGTTTTATGATTCTCTTTTCTTCCAGACTTATTACTGTGATGGCTTGGATCTAATATGTTCCCAAAAATGTTCATGTGCAGAAGTCTTTCCTCCCAATGCAGCGATGTTCAGAGATGGGGTTTTGCGGGGAGTAGTTGGAAGGTGAAGGCTCTGATCTCAGGAGCGGATGAATTTATTTATGGATTCATAGCTTAACAGGCTTCAGGAGGTGGTAGAAACTGAAGGAGGTGGGGCCTAGCTGGAGAAGTAGGTCACAGAGCACCTGAAAGGATGTTCTCTTCCCCAGCTCCTCTCTCCCTCTCTCTCCCTCTCTCCCTCTCTCCCTCTCTCCCTCTCTCTCTCTCTGCCCCCTCTCTCTTTCTCTCCTGCTTGGCTGCCACAGGATGAGCAGCTTTGCACCACCATGACTCCTAACCCTGATCCTCAGCCTCACCGCAGGCCTACAGCAATGGACTCATGAAACCTCTCTGAAACGGGGATCCAAAGAAATCTTTTCTCTGTTTAGTTTGTGTTAGGTACTTTGTCCTTTCAATGGGAAGCTAAAACAATTACATAAAGTCACTTAGAAAAATGTTAACAAATAAGGTAAAGCAATGAAAAACAATTCCACACAAGACTTTGAACTCCATGCACTGAGCAAAAAGAGTCAATTAAAGGATCTCAAAATAAAAAGAAATGGAATAAAATATTATGTAGAAATTAGTTTGCTATTTTTTAAATAGCTTTTTCCTTTCTGAGTTTGAGCCTAACTATGGAGCATGCAGCATTTCTCAAATAATCAGTAGAGAATTTTCTAAATTTTTGAGCAACCACAAAGCATCATGATTAGTTAGTATCCAACATCATATTTAGTGACGTCCAGCCATCTTGTTCTTTAAATTTGCTATAAATTCCCAGTTACATGGCTGGTAAGATAATTTCAAGATACTGACAAAATAAGATTTGAGGTGATTGGGATTGGTAAAATTTACCCTCTTGACCTTGCAAAAGAAGTTTTTGCAACGGGTTTGAGAGGTTATGCTTGTGAATCACGCAGGAGGGAAGCTCACAATGTTAGATCTTAAAACTTTTCGGTGGAATCTGAAAATCTCAGTTGTGGTGTACAAAATCTGATTTTAAAAATTTAAATTTAATCAACTATTCATAAGGCATATTGTGCTAGATATGCCTTTGAAATCTATCAAACCTGCAGTCTCCAGTGTGAACCAGCCAAGTTTATCACTACTCTTCCCTCAGCCTGCCTCAGTAATGGAGGGTATTATCTTTTCCCCGAGGTAAATTTAGTTTACCAATTCTTGTATTCATAATTCATCATTTGTATTATGTTAGTATCTAAACTCCAGACAGCAAAAAATGCTTTTTCATAAAAGGTGGCTGGGTAGATGATTATAACTAAAGACAAGAACTGAGCCAAACACTAGTGAAGAGATTGCTCAAGATAAAGTGTCAGATGAATGAGGTCTGACATATGGTAACTGAGTAGTGCCCAGGTTTTCTGCTAAAGCTTAAGAAGACGGAATAGCTGAGGCTAGATGCTCTCAAATGAGATCATTCTTCCAAATGACACACTGTTACACTGAGCAAGCAATTAAAATTTTATGAATTTTTTATCTCTAGTAATGTTCACTTTTATTATTTGAATTGATCTATGGGGTTTATTTAAAAAAAAGCTCCTGCTACATGTTATTTTAATAACGATATTTTATTTCAAGCAACTATATTTATGCAATAGAAGAAAGATGCAATCGGAGAGTTCTGACATCTCTTCCCTCCTTCTCCATTTACCCTGAAACTATTTTTTAAATGAGATCTTTCCTTCTCTGGTCAGTGGAAAGATGAAACATCACATTCCCATTTTATCATTTCTTGGGGTGCTGGCAAAGAATCTCTAAGATACTTCCGTATTTAGATATATAACTGAAAAAGAAAAACAGAATAGATGTCATTTCCTATGTTTCATTAATAAAACTAAAATAAACTGTAAGTTAACAGAAGCTTCTGTTAGTGATCAGGATCAGTAGCAAACTATTCTTCCCTGAGTAAGGAAGGATATTATAAAATATAGTGTTTTAGTTAAAGAAAACAGATGCAAAGTGCCTGGTAATATCTTTCTTAATATTAGGTAGGGTTAAGAACTGAGCAGCAGTCATAATCTAGCTGACATGCTCAATTTCCATCTCAGCATATGATATAGAATAGTTGTACTACTGACCCTCAAAATTACTATAATTTTTACTTTTATTCATCACAACAGAAACCTGTTAACTCAGCAGGAACACCTTCCATATCTCTCGTTGCTATGCAGCAGCATATCTTCGAGAAATATCAAGGGGATCAGCATCTTAAAAGTATGACAAATGTGTTGAGAATTTTTCCCATCTTTAACTATTCTGTTTGTGATTCATTAGGGAAAAGTTAAAAGAAAAAACAAACAAATAAACAGAAAGAAAAATTAGTATGGAAGTAGATAGCATAAATATGGAATTATAAAAGCAAACAAAGGTTTTTTCAAAGGAGCATATTAAGTTAACCTTCAATAATTGCCTGTCCCCCTCAATGGTGAATCAACACACTTGGGGATTGCTATGAGTATTGAGCATAGGTTTCATGACTCCATAAATTTTTTCTTCAGGACATCATATGAAATATCATGAATTCCACACTACCAACATGTCAAGGAAAAAACATAGTATCATTAAATGTCTTCAGAATCAATGTTATCTTACACTAAGATTCTATTTCCCTATTAATCTGAGCCCACTGTTCTAGTCCAAAGGGACATAAACCACATAGAAAGATGAAATGAAGATTAGAGAGGATATCCATGATATTTGGTCACGAGAGTGATAAGGGCAAAGAAACCCAAATGAGATGTCAGTTCTTTCTTTAACTTGAAGTCACTCAGTCACTCAAAACAAGTCTTTTAATGGAAATAGACTCAGAATTACAATTGATTTTGTAAAGTTAGTTTAATGTTAAGAATTGGTTAGTTGACAATACACTCAATTTTGTATCATAATCTTAAAATATCACTGTAAAACATGTGATTAACTTGGCTATTGTCACTGATTATCACTTGCATAGTAACAAACATTGTCATTATATGCCCAACCAACACATGAACAGAAATGAGACCTTAGCATTATTGCTAATGAGGTCTTTTCCACTTTTACCTTTGTTAGAATTTTAAATGGTGTTAAACTGGTTATACTAGATTCTTATCTATAGAAAATTGTCCTAAACAGTGAAAAGAATTGGAATACAGGATCCTCGTACTTGAATTGCTCAAACAAATGTTTTTAGCTGTCTGTTCTAACAGAAGTTTTATGTTCATCTAATCGTTAGGAAAGCTTATTTAAAGGAAAAAATGTCAGTAAAAATCAACAGATGTTGATCAAACATTTCTCTATTTCCAAGAGTACTATAATCTAACATGTGAAATGGTCATTGATAAGTCAGATATATTGCTTGGAAATATAAAGTGGGGAGTATTTATGCTATGCTCTGTTTCCACTACCAATATTTTAACAGTGGTATAACTCTGTTCAAAGTATCATTCAGCTAATAAGTCAATAGGTATGTATTGAATGCTTGCTCTGGCACTAAAAGCATAGTTGTGATCCAGAAAAAATTGCAGCCTTTGGGGATTTAATATTCTAGTAAAAAAAAAAAAGACATTCATTCAACTAGTATTAATTGAGCACCTACTTTGTAACCAGCATTGCTCTAGTACTTGGAATTTGCAAGTTACTAAAGCAGCAAATGTTTCATACCCTTGTATAACTTACATTCTAAAAGGATAATATTTAAAAAATAAACAAGCAGGTAGAAAATACAATATTGCCTGCAGTGTGGTTTTAAAAAAATTTATTTAAGTGGTGTGAAGGGACAAGTAAAAGGAGAAATGTGTTGAGTTTGGGACAAAACAAATTTAAGCTGCCTGAGACATAAAAGAAGATATGCCTATAGATAATTGGATTTTCTGGTTGAATGAAAAATAATATTTTCCAACTGAGAATTTTCATTTCGAAGTAGTACTTACACAAGTATTTTAGTTAAAAATAGAGACCTTTCCTATGTAACTGGGGCAAAGATCTTTTCAAGCAGAAACACTATTACACTGAATATCAAAATCAGGTTATTATTAATAGCATTGGATGTTTAGTATAAATATAAATTGTCTATGGTGTTTCAAGGAGGGAAGTAATCTTTACTTCTTTAAATACCAAAAAATAAAATTTCAGGACTTTACAAGTAGAAGAAAAAGCACTTAAAATCTAAATCTTAAAAGGGTCTTAGACTGTAACTTTTACAGCTCATTATTTTAAATACCAGCAAAGATATTTTTTAAGCTCTTAATTTAGAGCTTGTTTTTCAACAAATTGTAGACACGAAAGACAATAGATCATTGTGTTTTCCTAGTATCTACTCTGTACTCTGAAAATAATTTCCTTACGGGAAAGCAATTTTGATTATTATAATTATAGCTTGAAGTCAAGAAGTTTTTTAAAAAAATTAGAACTAAATTTAAAACACTCCATTATGTACATCATGGTTATGAGATTGAATAGCATATTGTTAAATGTTTAAAAAGATTTGTCTGCATTTGCTTATGAAACAAAATTAATGAAGATCTACATAGTATTTATCACCCCTATGTTAAGGGTGCCAACTGCACTGCACTACAATTTGTTCTACTTTATTGTCTTTGATATCTTGTAAAGTGTTGATGAATAAGATTTCATATTAATACAGGCCTGGATTTACGGTGGTTCAACTTACAGTTTTTTTACTATAGTGATATGAAAGAGTAACAGTACATTTTTTCTTTTTACACTTCCAGTACAATACACAACAGATTACATGAAATATTCAACACTTTATTATAAAACATTTGCATTAGATAATTTTGCCCAATTGTAGGCTAATGTAAGTATTCTAAGAACATTTAGGTTATTCTAGGCAAAGTGTTTATTAGGTTGGGGTAGTAAATGTATTTTTGACTTATTACATTTTCAATTTATGATGGGTTTATCACTATATAAAAGTAATCTAAGAAGCATCTATAATGAGTAGAAGAGATGCCACACTATAAAAATAAAACAGAATATTTTATTTATGTAAAGTTTATTCTTCAACTATATGGTCTAATATACACTGTCTTACCATGCCACATACCTGAAATAGGCAGATAATTTAGATTCTTAACTAAAATCATTAGTGACCAACAGCAAAAGTTCTGATGCTTCACTTCTTTAATCTATAAACTAGGAATAATAAAATTTATCTCAGGTATATCTAAGATGAGAATGTTACTTACTTATAAAATAGCTATTGGTATTATTTACTTATATGTCTTACTTAAATAAGCTGTAAGTGTGCATAAATATCCATATATGCATTTATTAAACTGATTGAGAATTTAATTATATTAAAAATTTTAATACAATTTAAAAATCATAGGTTTTTAAGCTATTTCTTTATTACAATAAATTAACATTACAGAATAGTCTGTAAAAGTCAGTAACCCTATAAAACTGGGAAAATAATTTCATTCAGAATTCTGAATAGTCTAGATTTTCAGTAGCTATAAACATATAGACCTTTAAATTTATTTAATATTATCTCCCCTAGAAATTAATTGTTAAAACAATTATAAAAGAGTTCTAGCTTTAGTTTTAGCCTGCAGAGTTTGAAAGCTGGGAATCTTAACCTTATATAAGAATGAAGTTGAAAAACTAACAATCCACAACTGCTTAGTCCCCTTTGTGAGATGAGGTTTCAGGGAAAATTATCTCCCAGAAATCTAGACAAACATGTAAATATAGAGACTAACGGCCAAGATCCCTTGACAGGGAGCAGAAAAACAGGTAGGAACTCATTAATGATAATTGTGACGAACTGATGGAGGTCTGTGTGGACTAGTGAGGAAATCAGAAATTCCTAGATCGGCAGTTTTAGGGAACACTCATTATCCCCTGGTTTTTACTCTCAGAAACTACATGAGGACATCATGATAAAAATGAAATATACCTAGAGGGTTTTCCTTATACAGACTCAGTCTCCAGCAGAAAAGACTATCAGAGCATTTTCACCTTGGGGAAAGTGCAGTCACTGAGAATTTCAGTCTGTTCTGCTTTTACTGTATCACTGAGAGACAAAGATGGGGGCGGATTAAGAACAACTTGTGAAGGTCACATTCCAGGGACAAAGTTCACTGCAAGACTGAGATTTAATCTCCAAATTATAGAAACCTTCTCTCCCTCACACAATACTATTGCACCAATAGAGCTCAAGCGTAGTAATAGTTGGTTACAACTAAGAGAGCTGAAAGAACAAACTTGATCCAAAGAAGACTCCTTGGGGAAGCCCAAATACAGAATAGAAAGTAAAATAAGGACACTAAAACTTTCAAGTTTTGGCACCTACACTGATAGCAAACTGAACAAAGTCTAGTTCCTCAGATTAACATATGCCCTCGGGGGGTATTTATATCAGTTAATATGATCTGATACATTTATTTGGCATTGAACAAAAAATTACAAGGCATGCTGAAAAGCAAGAAAAACAGTCTGAAGAGACAAATCAAGTGTCAAATCCATATTCAGATAAAGTTTTAGAATGACTAGAAAGTGAATGTTAAGTAACTAATTAACATGTGATGGTTTTTTATGGAAAAAGTAGAAAATATGCTACCAAAAGATAGGGACTATAAATAAGGAGATGGAACCTTTAAGAAAGAATCAAAAGGAATATGGATCCAGAACCAGGCATTGAGAGCTCTGTAAGATGGTGAGTGGTAGAGATGGTGACAGCTATGAAAATGTGATCTGGGGGTGGATAAAAGACCCTGGGGCAGTGCCCGAGTGGAAACTCTCCCATGGTCCTCATAAATGACACCAAGCCCTTTGATCATGTCATGTCCTGCTCACTACCTGCCCTCCAAATGCCACAGAGAGCTCAGCATCCATGTGGGACTCAGTCCATTGCACACCAAAAGTGGCTGGGCTTGGTGCCCTTGTGAGAGCTTCCACATGCTACTTAATTCCAAACAGGAGGATGTTCATCTGTTAGAGCAACCCCTACAATCAGTGAATCCACAAGCTGGATGAGTATTTGGGAGGCATGGACAGAGTGTGCCTGGGTGGAAAGCCAGAGTGGAGTGCAAGGCCAGAGGTAAGGTAAGGTGTGCTCATCAGTGCTGCTGTATCCGCTCCATCCCAGATACAACTGAAGGCTTCTCATCATAAGACAGAGACACAAGTCTCTGGCCACTCACACTCACAGACATGCAGCTGAAACCTAACAGAGTTCTGCTTGATGAGGGTACAAGAAGAAAGCTCAGCAGTCCACTGAGACCCTCAAGACACTTCACTCAGTGGGAGGCAAGAGAACAAATCACAGTTGGGGAATTAGCTCAGTGAAGCACTGTCCTCCAAGCCACAGTCAGAGGATCTGCACTCAGTCCTCCACAATGGCTCCAAGACAACCCTTCTCCACTTCTGAACTAAGGGAAAGAGCACAGTAGTCTAAGGGGCTCTTTCCTGTTGTGTCTTTGTGTGTCTTCTCTTCCCTTCCTTTCATTTGACAGACGTGTGAGATATTTGCATATATGAATCACATAATAAAAATTACTACTTTTATTCATATAGCAACTTTCATGGACTTTTCAAGTAAATGCTCACAAAAAATTATGTATGGAGTATTCAGACAAGCTGTCATTGAGCATATGAATCGGCTCTGATCTTCTTAAATTTTCCTTTCACTCTCCAATTATACTTCCCCTTCTCTTCCTTTTACTCACTCTCACAAACAGCCTCTCATGCACTCTCTCCCCAACCCCATTTCAAACATAAAAACAATAACACCAATTTTCTATCTCTTTCTTTTAATCATTTGCTGTGCTTTCCTTTTCCATTTCCCATTCTCTGTCCCTCATCCTCTACATTCCAGCATAGTTTTCATCAATACTATTTTATTGTTTTCCTGGATTATTCAAAAAGCATGAAATTGTTCAAATAACTTTGAAATTTTGCGACTGATGCATGTTATATTCTGATATAACTGCTAGTTATTCTCTCCTCCCAGGGCAATGATGGGGACTGGGTCTATTAGTTTAAGTATTTTGATTAGTTGCAAGATTATTAAAACATAACTAATGCCAAGGCCATGTCACAGGGAGACAGACATGTTATCTACATAGTAACAACAGAGTCTTTTTTACCTTAGCTAATCTTTAATCCTCAGCACAAAAATAATAAAAATTATGAGAAATCAAGGCAGGAACATGGCTCCAAAAATTCTTAACTCCCCAAAAGCTGATTTCAAGGGCACTGACATAGAAAAGCTTCAGTGAAAAAAAAAATCTCAAGAAACAGCTGAGTGTAGCTGAGAACCTGGCTGTAATCTCAGTACCTGAGAGGCTTAGGCAGGAGGATTGCTGTGAGTTCAAGGCCAGCCTGAACTATCCTGTCTCAAAAAACAAGACAAAACAAAATCTTAATAAGAAAATGTTTTAAGAGATTAAAGATTAAACTAATATATAAAGCTTTAAAATGCTCAGTGAGCTGAAAGAGAAGGTAGATGGATAGGTAAGGGTTATATTAAAATGTTTAGTGAGCTTTAAGAAGATACAAACAGAAAGTTGATATAATTAAAGGCAATGAAAGGTATGAATTACCACCTTTTTAAAGAAATGGAAAATATGCAAAGGGATCAAACAGAAATTCTGGATAGGAAAAATCCAATTGAAAGTATGAGCAACAGGAACAGGAAATCTGAGGGGATACTGTCAGACTCTGAAGATAGGGTTGGAGTAGTAGATCACATAATCATTGATGCTACTAAAACAACTAGACACCATGGAAGCTGGATGTAACAGGTGCTACATGACTCAACAAACAAACAAACCCCCCAAAACAAAAAATTTAGAATTATACAAGTATAGGAAAAAATCAGAAAGCAACACCAAATCTATAAAAACTTTACTCAACAAAATCATAGAAAAATTTTCAAATATAAGTGAAAACCTTAATATTTAGGTAAATAAGACACAATGAACACCAAATAGCCACAATCAGAAGAAAAAAAATCTTTCATGACACATCATAGTCAAAATCTCAGAAATTGCACACAAAGAGAAAATACTAAAATCTGTCAGGAAAAAAAAAAACTTCAAGTACTGTAGCCTATAAAGCAAGGCTGTCAGAATAGCAGCAGATTTCTGAACACAAATCTTCAAGGCTAGTAGAGATTAGAGTGAAGTCTTTCAAGCCTTAATGGAAAATATGTGTCAATTAAGATTATTATATCTTGCAAAATTATCCTTCAAAATTGATGGAGCAATAGAGATACTGAACAACATATCTTAAAGAAATTCATGACCAACAAAATAACATTATAGAAATTACTGACAGGAATTCTAGACATAGTTAGGTTAAAATCACCAAAGAGCCCGAAGGGAAAGAACATCTCCAAGTAGGAGAGTAATTAAAGAAAAAATAAAGGAACAGCACTGGAAAATAATGCAATGTCAGGATTAAATACTTTTCAATAATAACACTGAATGTTAATGGTCTTTATTCCTCAATTAAATGACAGATTAACAAATTGTATCAAAAAAAGCATAATTTGCCTGCAGAGACACAATTCATCCATAAATAAGTACACTAATACCTCTGTTTACGAATGCTTGTGATTGAAAGCAATTCTGTTAGTGAACAGAAGCTTTGGGCAAAATTTTGCTTCCATTAGCAAACTCTGCATTGGGTAATGAACAAGACCATGGCCATCCTCTCTGCATGGACAAATGTGTATCAAGGATCAGCACCAGAAGGGCTCAAGGGCCAGTGGTGGAAGCTAGAAAGTCCGTTTCCCTAGGGTGAAGGATCTGTGCCACCAGGCTGAGGGATCTACACTGGAGCAGGAAGTGACACTCAAGACACAGGTAAAGACCAGAGCTCCCCTGCAGAGAATAACAGCCATCCCCAGTGACAGCGAGGACCCAGATCCTTGGATGATAGGAACAGCTGAGTTCCTATCAAGAAAACCAGCCACAAAAAAACTTCTCCTGGGAAATCAGCAGCATGCATTCATTCCCTCCCATTCCCCTTTTATGCCATGCTGCCAATAATCCTCAGGTAGGTCTTCCACACCCAGAACCATGCTGACTCAGTTCAGTTGGGCATTCCCACTTAAGCTGACCATTAATCAATCCACCGCCCATATCATCTAAACCCATATCTTTCACTCTGTACTAAAATAAAATCAAAATTTTTCGAAGATCTAGATATTAAAACAGAAAGACTGAACCTGTGGGGAGATAAAATAGGTAAAACTCTTGAAAACATAGGCATAGTCAAGGACTTTCTCAACAGTACTCCAATTGCACAAGAAATAACATTAACCATTAATAAGTGGAATAATTTCAAATTAAAAAGCTTTTGAACAGCAAAGGAAACAACCGAAAGAATGAAAAGACAATTTAGAGAAAGGGAAAAAAATTGACAACTACTGTTTGGACATAGGACTAATATCTAGCATATATTAAGACTTCAAAAAAATAAAACCCTACAAAATAAAAAAAACCAATTTATAGTGGGCAAATTAAATGAATAGACACTTCTCAAAGGAAGAAGTTCAAATGTCAAATAAACTCATGAAAAAAATGTTCAGTATCTTTGACAATTAGAAAAAGAAAAATGCAAACAACACTGCATTTCCAGCTATCATCAAGGACTCAAAACAATCAACAAAGCCTGGCAAGATTTTGGGGAAAAAAGAACCCTTTTACATTGTTGGTAGGAATATAAATTAGAACAATCACTATGGAAATCAGTATGAGATTCTTCAAAAAACTTAAAGTAGAAATTTCATTTGACCTCGATATTCCTCTAGGATACATCCTAGCCAAGGATACCTCAGCAGTAAGAAGCACACTGAACTCACATATTATTATTTAATATACTATTATGGATCAGGAACAAGGAATAGGAACAAGGGCTCTTTATCTCCAAAGAGACAAAGAATCTCTGATTCTTGGAATGAATTAGGGCATACATTCCAGGTGAGCTTGGATCTCATAATGATAGAATGTAAAGATTTTCTCAAGAACATTAAAGAAATAAGCCAACCAAACAACTAAACAAATAAAAAATAACAGCAAATGTCATTAATGATAGAGATAATTCAAAGGGACATAAGAACCAACTTAGAAGAGCTCCCAAATGGCCAAATCTGGAACACTTTGAACCACACAATTTAAACAAAAATACCATTTTATTATAACAAAAACTATTAAAAGAAGTCTATGAGACATAATGACATAAATAGAGTAGGAAGAGACAAATATTTCTTACACAAAATATTCAAATAATTTATGTATATATCCACCCTCAAGTGGGTGGATCACAATTCTCCATTCCTTGTATGTTGGTGTACTGATTTCCTCGCAATGAGTACAGTATGGCTAAATGAGGTTAGTAGCAATAGTACATTTATAATGGAAAAATCTGACAAATATTACTTTAACCAAGTATTCAAGGTCATCATCAATATTAACAAGCCATGGTGATATTCTGTACCTTTGATATAAAATGATGAAAAAATAATTTATCCAAGCAGTCTTCCTCCAAAAAATCCATAACCACAAACTAATGATAAGAAAAAAACATTAATCAAATCCCACTAGGGAAATATTTTACAAATTCCCTTGTCAGTACTCCTCAAAACTGTCCAAGTTCTCAATAACAAGAAATGTACAGGAAACCATCATAGCCAAAAATGCTACAGACATGATAACAAAATGTAAGTACTACCCACCCTGACAGGCAGTCTGAGATCGCAAAGGACATTAAATTAGAAATAAGGAAAATGACAACAGGATGAATATAGTTAATAATTGTATCCAGATTATATCTTTTTTGGTAATTAATGTATTCTGGTTATATAAAATGTTAATAATAGAAACTGGCTTTGAGGCTTAGGAGGGCTCCATATTCTCTCTGATATTTCTGTAAACACAAAACTGTTATAAAAATAATGTTTATTTTTAAATAATCATAAGTCTCTCACCAATGTTTACACTTGTTTATATGATTAAATCTATCCATATGTTGACGTGTGTACTTGGCTTTTCAATTCATGACACAGTTGTCAACATTTGTCATTCTTTATTAAGATATAGCCTATCATAATTAATAAGTGTTTAGCAAATAATGAAGAAAGATGGCATAGGTTTTCTTTGTGTTGTACTAGTTTGCATTTAGATGATGATAAGCTATTCATTTTAATTATTTTTATTTATTTACTTATCTTGATACTATTTAAAATTCAAATGCATGGAAGAGCCTTTGCCAGCTTGCCTGAGAAATAGAAGTCCATTCAGGAAAATAAATTTGTGGAAAAGTAAATATAAATTTGAAAGAAATGAAAACTAAAACAGCAAGCTCTATCCTGTGTTCTTTAAGCCTATGAATAAATAAATGAGTTAGACTTTTGAAATAATTCTTTATTTTGATCTTATATTATTATGCATGTATATAGTATATATTATAAAGTTTGAATTCAATTATGTACTGCTAAAATATTGGTGGCTAATGTCAGTTTGCCTTTGTTTTTCTTTGTTTGTATGTATTTGCTATAGTTCAATAAAATATAATATGAGAATGAATAAAGATGTTATTTAAAAAATGTTTGGTTCTCTGGAACTACTCTTTTTTTTTTAACTAATGACCCTGGATGTTCCTTCCTTAGAAAGATAGTCAGAATACATAATTCTTTGTGTAGTGTTTTTTAAATTATTGTGCCTTGGTGCTTTTTGAGGAAGAGTATATTACATAGCATCAGTCTCTTAAAGGACTTAGGTATCACTTTCATATTCTGAACTTATAATAGATACTTTCCAGAATTCTGGTATAGTTCATAATTATCCTTTGTGAAAAATTACTTGTATCAGAATTTATCTACTCCATTTTGCAAGATATAGGATTATGAGGTTATCTGTGAGCTTTGGCACATGGAATTGGTCGAAGGTGAACATTTAGAATCTTAAAGAACCATTCTCCTTCTGTACCTTGACATTCTTATAAAAGCATTTTGTCTGGAATAAGTATTAGAATTAAGAAGTAAAGAAGGACTTGAATATTACACAATTTTTAAAAGAACGTGAGAATTTTTGTAGTCTAACCTTTCTCATCTATTTTGAATAATTATGCTTGGAAAAATTTCTTTTTGTGTCTTCTTCAAGTTTTCACCCACAGCTAGAATAATAAACATGTTATTTTAAAAAACAACCTTTACTTATTTGAAAATAATGGTTTTTCAGTCTTTTACACAGACAAAATTTCCAGAGACTGTCTCATCTTCTCAGTATAAAAGGATTAATCCTCCTATGTGATGTAGAAGAAGAATTTGGCCGAGCCAGGAAAAGGCAATTTTAACTCTTGGGTTCCTATTTAAGCAGTCATGAAAACACTCTTGATTCTCCAGTGTAAAAATCTGTTTTGTTTTTGTTTTTAAATATGATTCTAACCGGGATTTAGCTCAATGGTTTCACTGCCTGCTGCACAAGCACAAGGACCTGAGTTTGATCCCCGGTACCAAACAAAAACAAACAAACAAACAAAAAGTATGCTTCTAGTCTGTGGTTTTATAAGTTAAGTAATTCATAAAGATTCCCAGCTTTATAGATTTTTGATATACTATCAAAATTCTCATTAGTGTCCTTTAGAAAAATACCAAATGATTCAAATGTATAAAGTGTCTCTGGAATATTTGCCTTGTTGAAATTCAAATATTCTGAGTTTAGTGATAATTTTCTATAGTTTCCAGGTTTGTAATTAAATGATTTTCTTTCATTTAATTGTAAGTTTCAAGAATTCAATATTGTTAGTAACATTTTGGTTATAAAACTATTTCTTAATATTCTAATAATTCTAGTTATGCCATATAATTTTTGATTTTACATTTAGAGTGATAACTTATTAAAATAATTAAACATAAAAATGACAAAAGGATACAGAGGCATACTTGCAATAGACTCTAACTTGTTGGAGATAAAGGCTGTAATTTAGGATCAGACCCTCGGATGGCAACTTAAAACCCACATGTGTAGGTCATGGGTTCTATTTTGTAGCACTGTCAAGCTCTCTCCATGACCTCTAAATGAATCAGTAAAGATTTCATAAAGAACTAAACTGTCACAAATTCAACTAATTATATTCTCCCACCAGTACTCATTCAGTTACTGTCTTCTGTTTGGAGTGATTGTCCTCTTTAAAAGTTGGAGTAAAGGCTGGGGATTTAGCTCAGCGGTTCTGCTACCTGCTTCACAAGTGCAAGGACCCGAGTTCGATCTCTGGTACCAAAAAAAAAAGTGAGTGGTAAATGCTGGAGCAACATTCAACAAGCATGAAACAGAGGGAAAATTTATTAAATAGAAAGATATTTTCAAAGAGAATAGATTTTAATTAAAAACGCTGTAGCTTAGAAATATCCTAAGAAACAGTTTGTATAGTGTACTTACTATGTGTGTGTCCCCACTATGAAGGCTTTATATTGATTAATTTATTTAATCCTTGAAAACGCTATTAAAGAGACTTTATAATTATTATTCCTTAAAGTTGAGGAAATGAAGTACTGAGAATTGAAGTCGTTGTGGAGGGTCACACAGCTGGGACAGGTAGAATCAAGAGTTTATATACCAGGAATCTGGCTCCAGAAACTGGTTGACAACTTCTTCAGGCAGTTCTAGGAAAACTGTGTTGTATTCACTCTGACAAAATCTTTATTTAGGAAAGAGATAACACATGTTTTAAATTCTTCAAAAAAGGGTGGTAAAATTCAACATTCCTGATCAGAATTCTGGATGCATGTCTACTCACCAGAAAAAATTTCCTCCTGTCTCTCAGGACAGAGATGTGCATCCTGCTACAACTTCCTTGTCTCTCTGCTGACCATTCCTCTCCCTTAAGAGTCAAAGTAGGCTTTTCAAAACATTACTGGCATCATGTACTTTTTACTGAAAAGCAGTTAGGGAACTAATTCACTCTACTTAGCATAAAATCCCAGCTACCAAAGCTTAGGGAGACCTCACATATGGTTAAACAGTCATTTGTGATCTAAGATTTTACCACTGATAAAAACGTGCTTCACCTACTCAGATTCACACGAGGTTTCCCAAACACAAAGCTTGTCCCACCTCAAGGACTTTGCATCTGCTCTTCTTCCTGCTTGAAATGTTCACTTATTCTGCTCATGGGAATTGCTTTTTCTTGTCATTCAAGTCACTTGAAATATAATGTAGTCAAAAGTGGTTACCACAACTTCCTCCAAAGTAGCCTCCCTCTCATCTACCACAATGCTACTTCATTTCTTTGTATCAGCTGCCACGCTATCTGAAATAGTTTATCTTGCTGATATTAACAGTGACAGTACAAATCACTAATGAAGTTACAAAGAAAATATATACAGCCACTCCCCCAGCACCTGTGAGAACATTCATTGTCAGGGAATATGTCGCCAAACACATGCAGCCATCGGAAGAGCATCTGTATTTGTCTTTTCTTCATGGTGTTCTACTTTATGCTCTGTGATTTTCTATGACCTCACTATACCCACATCATTTAGACTGCCTTTTTCATTAGATCATCATGCTCATAAACTGAAAAAGTACAGCTGTCTTTGTGCAAATGAGTGTATTTAAAAGGGTTTGTCCAAAAAATAGAATGCTCTCCTGCTGAGTGCCAGCTTCAAAGATGGTTTTCTCATTAGAAATTAATTCACTTCTCTCTCTCTCTTTCTCTCTTTCTTAATTCTTTCTTAAGTTATTTGTAATTTTACTCAAACATATTATTTTTTTATCAACCCAATTTTGATTTTGCTAACAAAACTGTCTTTTTCAATTGGAGTTATTAACCACTCTCATGCAGAAACAACCAGTTTTTTAATGAAAAACTTTACAATACCTTTGTGTGCGGTTGTTGATGTTATATGATAATTTATTAAATCAAGAAAATGGGTTGAATTGGCCAAATAAGCCCTTTTAGGTTTTCCATTGGCCTGAGTACAGTATTTGCAGTTCAGAGATTTTCCCACTAGATGGGGATCATGGACCACAGTGGTTTCACAATTAAAGTGCCTTTATACTTATTTTTAGGATTATGCCCTACATAAACCTATTTTTAAATATTTGTACCTTAAATAATTATCTACATGTCTATAAAGGATAGTCATCTATAAATATATATATCCGTTTCTTATCTGTACATACATGTTTAGACTTGTAATATATAAAATTATTTCAACAGTATTTCAAAGTTCATTTTATTATATTATTCAAAATGTTAAAAGATGATAAATTTGTTGAGATATTTCTATTTTTTATTCCTTTATTTGGTTACTTATCCAATTAAAATTTAACTCAAAATACATTCAACACTCATTTCACCGTGTTTTTTTTTTTCTGTTATAAAGTACTACTTTGTTTAATCTCTCACATTGCCATTCAAATTAATGCGCTTACCATATGTGGAAATTCAGCTAAGTCCATACAATGGCAGATAAAGCACATTTTAAACCTTTGTCTTTTTGCAATGATGCTTTGTGGAATTGCAAGTATAAGAAGTGTAGAATCTTTAATTAAGTAATGAAGATATTTTGATTTACATGACCAATATTTTTCAGTCTTCATCTCATGGTTCAAAGCACATTAAGGTATCCTTCATAAGTCAACTGCCATCCTTTCTGCATTTCAAGAATGCAGTTAATCTACCACCAAGCAAGTGTGGTCTCATTAATTTTGCAGTTGTTTCTTCATCTATTTCTTAGTGCAATTTCTAGCCTAGGTTGAATTGACACCAAATGAGAACTGGTCACACCCTTCTGCTTCTGCAGGACAGGCTGGCAATCAGTGAAACTCTGAAATAGCTTACTATTGCTCTCTTGTGATAATTGACAATACAATTAAAGCAATTAACGTTATGGTCTCTTTTCAATGTAGTTGCCATTTCTTGTGCATGATTTTATTGTCTCAACTAGTTTGAAAAGTCCTGAACTGTATTCGATATTCTAGCTGAAATGTCAAGTAGAGAAACACTACAAAAATATTGTACACCAGCTGAACATTCGAGTTCACCTGTGCCTTGTTTAATAACAACAGTATTAATAGAGATTTTCACAAGCACCAACCCATTATTCTCAAGAAGTATTAAATAAAAGTGAAATCATTAGACGATAATTTCATTGAAGATGTTGAAAATTTTCTTTGATTTTTATAGTTCTACTAATTGACAAAATATTTTTTTCAGGTGTCTTTTTTTGAGGGGGAATAACATAATGAGACTTTAAAGCAAAAAAATTTCAGCTTCTATTTCACAAAGATTGCCGGTGAGCAACATCAGTAATGCTTGCTTTCCATTGATAAGGAAAAAACAATTACTATCTCAGGAGTGCAATTAAGAGCCTAGCTTTTCATTAAGCTTTATATATTTATTTAATGCAACAACACTTTGGAGTCTGTACTATAAACATGAGATTATTAATTAAGAATCTATTTTTAAAATTATGCCTCACCAAGTAACAATTCAGATGTTACTGTTGACATCATTCTCCTCTAAGTAAAAGACAAAAATTATGGACAATCACTTACTAGCTTTGCTAGATTGAGTAGACAAAGACCCGAGTAAGCTACATGTTGTCATGCATTTACTTTTGTGTTTATGTGCCTGTGCTGATATAGCTCTATGGAAAAAAATGAAGCAAAATCAAGTCATATTACCCAGTACATAAAGTCCAAACTCTATGCTACTATCTATATCAGTGCAAAACAATTTGAAATTACATCAGATAATAAAGGACAGAATGCATTATGCAGGCAGTTCTAAACTATGTTCTGGTACTTCTTGTTTGTTTGTTCCATTTAGTATCTGGCTCTTCATATTGCTGACATTTGCATTCATGGAAATAATTAGTCTTAACATCAGAAAAGCACTATTCGTGATTTACAAATATATATCAATGATTCAAGGTAATCAAATTTCCTTAATGCAAGTAAAATCAATGTGCAGTCATGAGCAGCAGTCCTAAAATCACAACTTTAAATTAAAGATAATGAAACTAGTGGCTGTTAAAAACTTGGGAAAAAATTTCAAGTTTGGGGGAGATTTTGTTATGTTCATTGCAACAAATATTAGTGAAACATCAATATAATTGAATATAATTCAAGCATACATTCAATTAAACCCAAACTGCATCTAGAATATGTTAAACTGACAGTTTCATCTAAATTACTGATTTTTTTGGACACATAAAACATTGCAATAAATAGCTAGTGATTACACTTCCTCAAATCTTTTACTACCCATTAGAATTTCAAAGCTGTTTATCCTTTCTATATTTTTCTATTCCTCTCATGTAAAATAAGAGGATTCAGACTGGTGCATTTTTAAGGTCTTTTAGATTCTTAGAAATCTAGCATCAAATGAATTATTGGCAAAGAAAAGGATTTGGAGCAATAAGGCTAGTTGCCTGAGATACTGAAGTAATAGTTTTCTCAGAGTGTAACAATATAGGCTAAGATATTATTTTGGAAAGCTTTCGGACTCTCTCTCTATTTAAAATAGTAAATAAATAAATGAAAACCTTCTTTTAAAGTAAACATGATCTATTTTTTAGTACTTTTTAGTCACTGTCTTTTGTAGTACAAGACCCCAAAATTACATCACCTCAATCTCCAACTTTCTTTAGGTATAAGACAACAAATAAATGTTTAACTCTGTGCTCATGTTATGGTTACTGGATAGACACAAGTAACATTTAACTTTGTTAATAAAAGCTCAGGAACTTTTGGGAGAAAGATTTCTTCAAAACTAATTTGAGTACAAGTCTAACAGAGAAATATCTAAAACTGAAGCAAAAATATAACAGAAAACATATTTGAGTGAAAAAAATCAGAAAAAATAAATATGACATTACATATTTGACCTAAGTATGAAGAATAAAATTTTTATTTATTGAGACTATCTTTTTTGTCTGATAAGACACTAAATTTTTATATATTTACTTCATCTCTTAATACTCACAAAATCCTAAAAGTATGTACATTTCTTATCTTACCCATATACTCCTCAAGAAACAAAGCAGCCATTGTGAAAATAGATGTGACAAGATAAAATAGATTTACCATATACTCAACAAATGCTTATAAATGTTTGTTCTATACTAGCTTCTTTTCTAAGAGCTGAAGATAAAATGGTTCCTGTTATATTCCGAGCTAGTAGTCCAAAGGAGGTAAGGACTGGCATGCCTTTAAGGAAGGTATTGATTACAGCATACTGAAGATTGGAACACTTTCAGAAGAAAATACAAGGATTTTCTGGAGGAAGCAATATCTGTGCACCTGAAAAATGATCAGAGTTTTAGGTCAAGAAAAGAGAAGTACCAGAAACCCCAAAGAAAGAATGAGTATAATATATTTTGAGAATTAAATTAGTTCCGGGCCAGGGATTTAGCTCAGTGGTTTTGTCGCCTGCTACACAAGTGCAAGGACTCGAGTTCAATCCCTGGTACCAAAAAACAAACAAACAAACAAAATAAATAAATAAATAAATTAGTTCCGTATATCTGGCTAGTACATGTGCTACTTCAGGGCAGTTTTATGACACTTTGGGAGGTGGTGGAAACATGAAGTGTTGGGTCCTAGGAGGAGGTCTGGTTATTGGAAATGTGACCATGAAGGAGTTACTGGGACTGTAACCCCATCCTAGTCCTTTCCCTTTCAGTTCCTGGATTTGAGATAAGCACTTTAATCCACTATGCATCCCATGGGCCCAAGGGCAATGGGGCCAACTGATAGAAGACCAAAAGGTCTAAATGTGAGCAATCTAAACCTTCCCTCTTAGAAGCAGGTTCTCTCAGGTGTTTATTAGGGTAATGGGAAGCTGACTAAGGTAAGTATATATTGGATTTGATACTCATAGAGCTAGCAGATCCTGGATATTAAAGAACCTGTCCTTTGTGTAGTACTGGGGATTAAACCCAGGACATTCTACTACATTTCCAGCCCTTTAGTTTTTATTCTGAAACAGGGTTTTTCTAAGTTACTCAGGCTGGCCTTGTACTTGCAATCTTCTTGCCTCTTTTAAGAAGGATGAAACTTGGTTTGCTCAGAATAGTCCTAACATAATTATTAGTGGTGGTGCTGACTTGCACCTTTATAGTTAGTAAATAGCATCACCTTAAATCTTCAAAGTTTTCTAGTTGATGACAAATTATATGTATAGGATGTGCAACTTTTTTGGGGGGAGAGGTGAGGGTTATGAGAACCAGAGAAGTTTTGTTGTTGTTGTTTGTTTGTTTTTAGACAGGGTCTTGCAATGTAGTTCAGGCTGGCCTTGAAGTCACTATGTAGTCCAGACTGGCCTCAAATCCAAAGTGATTCTCCTGCCTTAGCCTCCTGTGTGCTGGAATTACAGGTGTGTCCCACAACACCCAACCTTAGAAGAGTTTTAAGCAGAGAATGGTCTTATAATTAAATTTTTACTTTAAAAAAGTCACTAACAAGAAAATAGCAGAGTTTGGAGATGGCTATCTCCCAAGGCTTCAAGTTATAGAACAAATTTCTGTAGTGTAGAGTTTGTATTATAAAGTAGCTACCCAGTTAAAGTCTGTTTTCCAAAATTCTTATGAAATCCCTGAGTTTACTTCTTCCCCTACCTGCTGACCTTAATTAAGCCAATCAGGACAACCTTTGAAAACTGAAGACTTTTTGCTATCCTGGGTTACTGAATGAGTGCATGAAAAAACAGATGCAAATCCTCACAAGCCAACTGAACTTTAACTGAGCAAAGACTAAGCTTCTGTTTTGTTAAAACTGAAGGATGTAAGGCTTTACCAGATAGATCACTAATAAAATGGTTGAAATAATCCAGATGAGAGATAATCCTGGCCTTTGAGAATAGGAATTATTTTTAATGACAATTACTAATTTAAAGGATGGAAGAGTAAAATAACTGGAGTAAAAGAAAAAAAATACCTGAATGCACTTTAAAATGACATTGAATTCCTTGACTATCTCCTGAAATGCCCCTTGGCTATCTCTAAATTATGGTCTGGAGAATGAGAATGAGGAGAGTTGGGATAGAGATAATCATTTCTGTCATTTTATATACTTGTTATTTCTTTTCTCTTTATTTTATTTCCTTTCTACAAAATATCTACATAACAAAGTAAAATGATCTCATTTCTAGGACATTTGAAGATCTATATGAATAAAAACTACATAAACTATTTGTGGAAGAAAATTTCATGGAGAAACCTTTTTGGTCACATTTCTTTCTTTTTTTTTTTTGCTATCATCATCTTCATCTTTTATGATTCATAGACCATCCTTAATATAGGAAGAGAAAAAAAGGCATTTATCTTTTCTACTAATTTCTTTCCACATTGTTTATCTTTTCAATGGAATGTTGGACATCAGAAGGACACAATCAGATGTGGTCATGGAAAAACGTGGGGAAGAAGATCCACCCATTAAATCTACCTCTGTAGATTGTTGGACCTATTTTCAGTGAACATTTAGGATCCACACACAGTCCTGTGCAGAGGTGAGAGGTCTCACTGCGTTTGGAAATTATTCTCTACCTATTTTACAAGTCTTCACTGTCTGTGCTAAGCACAGAGTAAATGAGTTTATTTTATGAGCTTAATGATTGCTTGAAAAATTAGTGCTGAGGGAATACAAAGGTGAAAGATTAGCATGCAGATAGAGCAGTGGAGCTTAATGAATGTAGACATCTTCCAGATCATGAAACCAACAGAATGTGGTACTTGTAATGCCAAGAAATATTTTTGTCATTGGCAACATATTTATTTAGATCCACTTTTAGAGACTGAACTTAAATTGATGTATTCTAACATTTTACTGATGAACTCCTCATTTCCTCTGAATCTGCTCCCAAGAAGTGAAACCAGGCCAGATAAAAGTTACTGGGATGGGCCATTTTCCTTAGCACCTAGTCCCATAACTTATATCTTTGTTCTAGTTTAAAACTATTATCAGTCTCTGATTACTTCGCCTCCCACAATCTACTTCCCACTTCATTCAGCAGACTATGGTACCTGAAAAATATACTGCTTTATACAAACCATTCTGTGAATATTCACCTCTCCTTTCTTGTTTTAAAATGAAGAGCTGTCCCATTTCTTACTATTCACCAATCCTCCTTGACTGCCATTCCAACTATTTTCTTCTCATTCCTATCCCGCCATCAGATTTCTACCAGTAATGTCATTGTGTAAATATACCTAAAGACAAACTTACACATTTTAAAAAGCATATACATGTATAAAAATGTTTCCCTGATAATTGCCCTTGAGCTCCTACTTTTCTATCTTCTTTATGGACAATCATCTTAAGGAATTATTTTCTACTTTTTAACATATATTTAACATATACTTTCTATTCAATGCTAAATCTAATTCACTCTAGCTTCTATGTATAGTACAATTGTCAAGCTTAAACATGAATTCCTTGGCAAATACATCCAAGATACATATTAATACTTACCTGAAATGATCACCAGATACTTTCACATCCATCCATAGCTTTCTCTGATATAATAACTTCCTTCCCTCCCCCTCTTTTCTTGTTTTCTGTGATTAAGTGTTGGAATTCCCTAAGGCCCTCTTCCTTTCTTATTATACCCAGGCTGTCAATGATTACATTTCCTCTAGTGGATTCAATATTGTTTACATCATGATGCTGAACAAATGTGTGTCTCTACCCCAGAAAAGAAAAAAACTGCATTTCAGATCAAACAAACAAATGAATAACTTCAAGGAAACACTGTAAAACTCAGCTTATAAAAAAGAACTTTGGTATGCAATTATTACTCATTTAGGTAAGTATCCGGATGCTAGAGGCACTGGTTCATTCATAAAATAGCTGTAAACTACCCTGTAAAATTATACAAGGCAAAGTTTGAGAACTCATATATACTACCATGTGGGGTTAGGATTTGCATCATATGGATGGATTTGTAAGATTTAGGGCAATATAAATCATTAAAGCATCTTTAGAATAATCACTCTGACAAAAATGTAGCAAATGGATAAAGCTCAATGACAAAGGCTTAATTAGAATAAGGGCAACTGAAAAGATTTAGGATTGGTGAGGTGTGAAAGAGGGTATCAATAGAAAAAAAATGCAAAATTCCAAGGGTGTGATTTTGTTCCCCAAATTGTCACCAAACAGTAGAAAGTGACCTACATTACAAGATATTTGAAAGTTCCTTCCATCCAGGCTCAAGCACTGTTGGCTAAATAGCCCATTCACAATCAGGAGAAGGATGTTACAATCATCTCTGCCTTGTAAATCATAGGTGCTTTTCAGCTACATGAATTGGCTATAAAAGCTCATTTAATTTCAAGCTTTCATTGTACCTTCTTTTGCATTTCTTAAGAATAATGTGCTGCTAATATTTAAAAATTCGTATTTTTTTTTACCTAATCCAGTCCATCACTTTACACAGAAATATCAGTTGCTAAAGAACTTGCTTATACTTTTGTGTCACATATTTATGTGTAATTTAAGAGTTTCAATTACTAGCCTTTCTGAAAGTATTTTTGTATGCATAGTTACACTAATTTTGGAACCAAAATGTGGGACCGAGCAAAAGTTACTCCGTTTTGTACTAGGGCCCCATCTTGTCCCCGTTGGTTTCAGGCTCACAAAAGGGACGCAGAGTTCCCGGAATGTACTTGCTTATCTGTTGAAAAAACATGAAATGTACTAATGCTTGCTTTGTGCAGAACTTCCTGCTAGCTAGCTGTGCAAAGAACACCTGCAACACTCCCCTCACCGTCCCCTAACAGCAAAAATTCCACTTCTGTAGTTCTGCTTGCCAAGTTCCCACGCAGCCCCTATAAAACTATCCAACCCCCTGAGTTAGGGGCCTCTCTAAGCTTGGTGCTTGAGGGTGCCGTCTGGCCAGACTAATAAAGGTCTGTTTTACTTTCACAACTTGTCCGGTGTGTTCCCTCCCGGGTGATCTTCGCTGTAGTCAGCTCCTCGGAGCGTTTGGTGAGGCTCACGGTCTTACAAATATTAGCTTTGATGTTTACTGTCATTTTTGGTGTTACTGATCTTTCATTTTTCACAGCATGAGGACTTCTGATATTATAAATTTTTCTTTGGCCCTTTGAAAACATATACACCAGCTTCACCCATCAGAACACTTAATCACTAGAATATTTATATCTTTGATCTAAGTAATTACAGCATCCTTTCTCTGCACTTTTCACTATATTTGCTTTGTCATTGAACATTGCTAGCCCTTTTCTACTTTGTAGTTTCTATAAGAAAGAATTCACAAATTCTTTCAAGAGATAATTCTATCTATATTTCAATCATTGATACAGCATCTCACAGTTTATGATTTCTTCTCTTGGTTTTTCCGGCGAATGCTGTAAGATTTGGTGAAGTTTCCTCTCCTTGTTCTTGCAGAAATCCATGACCCTGTCACATATAAAGAATGTAGGTCTGTATATTCAAGAAAGGTATGACTTTAGAGACAGGCTCACCTTATTCCATAGGTTGTGAAATTTATTTTGTCACAGAAATCCTGATTTAATTGAGTATCGTTTAAGAATCATTTAGTACAAATTATACTAAAGTAACAAACCTTGAGACTAGGTTTGTTACCTTAGAATAATTTTATAAGGCATTTGGTTTCTTTTGCTATGAGTGTGATGACTTACTCTTTATGGAATAATCTAGAAATTAAAATCTTGGCACTAAGGAGTTGAGGGCTTGGATTTGAATCTTAGCTTAGCTATTTGTCAGCTGTGTAACTAGGTGTATACAATAAGGGCTTTCTATGTTTTAGTTTTGTGTAAGAATGCAGAGTGCGAATCATTTTGGAATGCTTAGAACTATATTTACAGTATAAGAATAAAATTTTAGCTAATGTTTAATTTTTGGCTTATCTACTCAACTTTAGTTTTGACAGTTTGGGATTTCTTCTACCTAAATACTTCAATTCTTAGAGATATATTAAAATAAGTCAATTTTTTTTCCAGGTGTGGTGTTGTCATCCTGTAATTCCACCTACTTAGGAGACTGAGATAGTAGAATCACAAGTTTGAGGCAAACTTGGGCAAATTAGCAAGATCTTGGCTCAAAATAAAATGAAAAGAGCTTGGAGAGTACCTAATGAGAATTAGGTACAATGATTGCCTAACACACATGAGGTCTTGGCTTCCATTCCCAATATTACAAAAAAGGTTAAATTTGTATATATTTCCTGTTCATATTGTTTACTTTTTCTTCAACTTCAAGTGAAATGGTTTTTTTCAACTTAGTATTAAATCTCCAACTGTACTCAGAACCCCTGTTGTTTTAAGGTAAATAGTAAAGCAAATTTATATTATAAAAAACGTAATTTAACTCTGCCATTTAGAGGTCAATGCAATTATTATTGTTAATATTTACCTCTCACAGTATCATTGGGTCCATTGGAACAATGTTTTTAGAATGTGTGGTGTAGTACAATGACCTTATTTCAAGTTGTGATTGGATGACTCTACTAATGATTATTCTAAACATCCTTTGAAGTTTAGATTTAGTTAACAAAGTGGTCTGAAATACATCTAAACTCAATTTTAATCAATAAAAACCTATAGACAAAGAAATAAAATTTATTTTACTTTTCTTTGTGCTTTGGAGACTACAGAAATTCACTTGCTTTTGTATGATCACCAACACACTGTAAAAGTTTATATTAGAGATTGTTTATATTCAAACACCCACAACACACATGCACACAAATTCCTTCTTCCCTTCTTTTTGGACATTTCTTGATTCCTTGCATGGAATTCACTGATTACAGACAGTGATAAGACGTGAACAAATCTAGAGATGTATACAAAAGTATGAGATACTTCCTACATTTTAGCTGTGTAGAAGAACTATAAAGACAGTAGAGAGGCACAGAGGAGGGTAGAGGGGACTCATTTTGAGGGGTGGAGAACCTAAGGATGGTTTTGGGGAGAGATGATTCTTGAACTAAATTATAAGAAAGATTTGAACAAATGCAGTGAAAGAAAGTGGAGATAAAGAAAAAATGGGGGTGAAGTTGAGAGCAGTTTAATAGCTGTTCAGTGGATACAAGTGGGAATATGGGCATGCTTATATGGCTACATAAAAACTTATTTGCTGATACATTGAGTACAAAAAACAGTAGAGTACAAATCCTCTTGATGATGTAGTAGTCCAATTTGGGTCAAATTCATAGTCCAATTTGGGCCAAATAAGGTTTATGTAGCACCCTCAAATTTCCGAGATTTGTAAATGATCTTACTGTAAAGATTCAGTTAATTGTGTATTGTCATCCCTTGCTCTCCTGAGAGTGTTGATCTGAGGACTCCCCATCGAAACCAAAATCAGGGATGTTTAAGGCCCTCAAGTAAGATGGCAAAACGTTTGCACATAACCTTTACACATCCTTCTGTATGCCTCTTTAGATCACATCTAGATTACTTATAATATCCAATACAACCTAAATGCTAGGTAAATAAATAACTGTTGTACTGTATTGTTTAGGGAATTAGGATAAGAAGAAAGTCTATACATGTTTGCCCCAGACAATATTTCTTCAACTATACTTTATGTATGGTAGAATCTAAAGCAGTGGACAGAGGACTAACTATATCATGTGAATTCAAATTTCTCTTTCAGACTTATGCGATATGAAGTTGATTTGAGTTCAGGCTTTGTAAAAATTTACATTGCCTTTTAAAGTTTTTACTCATAATAGAAGCTGTTTGTATAATTTACTGAGTTTAATTCTTGAATCTCTGAATTTTTAATTCATTAAAAAGCTATAACTCAGAGAAATTTTAAGATTATAGTTAATATTCACAGATGAATTAATAAATAATAATTTCCATAACTTCTTTAATAATTATAATTAGTATTATTCATTACTTTTGAATATGCAAACATTTTCAATTTCATAAACAATTATTAAACACGCATTATTCATCTTTTTACCTAGGAATAGTGAAGAACATTTTAAAAATACATTGTATAAGTAATGATGATCTTTAAGTCAAAAATGATAATACTACAAATGTATTTCAATTGAATAAATAAATAGGTATACTAAAAACAGGACTGGTATGATGCTGAAACAGATGTACCCTTCATAGCCTCATGGTTTGTGATTTCTGGTGGCTAAATTTAAGTGAAAAGGCAAATTTTATATATTACAGAAACAAGATCTCAAGTATTAGCAAAATCTAACTTTTGGAGTTAGGAGTGGGAATCGTATATCTATACTGAGCCACCTCACTGAGAATGACAGTTTATGTCAAGGCCTCAAGATATGGAAGAGTCCCATGTTGGGAGACATAAAGGTATTCCCAAATAAATCTAAAGTGTAGATTTCGAATGTTAAGAGATGTAACTGAAGAGATTAGTATGCAGTTTAGCCAAGAGTAATTGACCATGGGAACAAAAGGAAGTAACAGTCTTTGAGAGAGAATTAGAAGGCAGATGCAGAATGAGAGTGATTTCAAGAGTAACCTTGGTTTATGTGAAAAATTAAAGTCTTCATAGTCAACAGAAGATAAGCACTGACACTGAGGGCGAAGCATGAGATTCACTTTCAACCTTCCTTCCTTCCTTTATTTCCCTCCCTCCCTCCCTCCCTTCCTCCCCCCCCCCCTGCTTTCTCCCCTCCTCTCCTTCTCCCCTGTCCTATACTGGGAGTTGAAACCAGATTTTTTGACAGGGCACTGAGCTGCATAGTCAGCCCTCTTAATTTGGAGATAGGGTCCCTATCAGCTATTAAGTTGCCTGGGCTGCTCTTGAACTTATTGTCCCCCTGCCTCAGGCTCCCAGAATGCTGGGATAACAAGCATACACAACCCCCCTGAGCTTAATATACTATACTTCTATTATCTTCAGTGGATATTTCTTTTGAGGTGAATTTTTCATCAGCACATTAAGAAAAAAATGATACTGCAAAGTGAGTGAAATCTTTGAGAGAGTGAGTACAACGACAATGGTACTCATTCTAGAAGGGAATCATCAGGTGAAAATGCTGGGTTGTACAAAGACTGAGAGTGGACTATTTCCTAGGATCTCATAAAGAGAATTTAGCCAGCTTCCTAGGCAAGCAGAGTTGTATTGCAATGATCGGCTCTACTCCACCCTGGCCCTCAAACATTCTTTCTTCAGGCTATGTGCAAAGTGATTGCTTGGTAAGCAAGACCGATTACATCTCCCCTTTAAAAATAAGTAAAGGCTTTTAGTGGTTGGAGAATAAGACACGATTACTTCACTTAGCCAATGAGGCCTGTGTGGCCAGGTTCTGGTATCCTTCCACACACCTCTCTTCTCTCAGTATTGTGTATTTGTCCTGTGGATTCTCTGTGTTTATTTCTGTCATAGGTCTATTCTTAAAATGCACCTTCCTTTTTCCTCTGCCATATTACCTCACATTCTTTTATCACTAGATGTAATTCTTTACTAATGACATCTTAAATTCCTGATAGGTCATATCCTTATAGCTGAAATCTATAGTGTCTCTCTGATATCTTTGATAACCACTGTTTTTAGGGGATGGAGTTCCATAAAGAAAGGTGCCCTAATGACTTGACTAGGTACACAGGAAGTTGCACGGATTCAGTTCATATGCTTTAAATAAATTAATGGGTGAATTAAAATGGGTACTAAGTTATAAGATATGAGAGGATTTATAAATGCCTCTTCAACCTGTTACTTCTAGTAATATGGGTGTTATGAGGGTAACAAGGAAAGACATGTAACAAGGAGAAATTTAGGATTAAGGCTTTTTAAAGATAGATGTGATTCACCATGTTTAAATGATAAAGAAGTAAAAAAATACTGTATATATCATACACACACACACACACACACACACACACACACAGAGCCTCTTCTCTTCCTGGGAAAATATTGCCAAACATAATCCTCAATCCTACCTTTTCATTCTTGCAGCTTTTAAAAATAGGCTTTCACTGTTGAATTGACTGTTAATGGTCCCAAACTCTATATGCATAACATCTTTTTACCTTGCTGTGTTTCTCAACTGTTCAATATAATGGTTTGTTGCTCTTTGGATAATAGTTGGAAAAATCATACAAGCTGTTGCAATATTTGCATAGTGATTATATGCTGAACAGCAGCTTGGATTTTCTATTTCCATCTGTTTCAATTTAGTAAATGTAAGAGGGATTATTATTATTATTATCATCATTATTATCATTGTAATTATCTGAATTCCAAATTAGGAAACAGACAAACTGCACATGATCTTTAGATGGATAAAAATAATTTTGCTGAAAAGAAATTTTTGTTTTACCTAATAGAGTCTTTTGAATTTAATTCCCTTCTCAAATTTAAAAGGGCAAGTTTATTCAAGTGTAAATAATATGCTCATGTCTGTGACTAATGAAACCATTTTAAAATAATAAATTAGTCTGCAAAGCTTTCAGCATGTATTCTTTTTAACATTTCGCCCTTCAGTCCCTTTGAACAATGAAGGTAAACCCCTTTTATGCTTGTAATCACCATTTATTTCTAAGAATAGAAAACTTCACTAATGTGAAACTCCTTTAGTTACAGATCTAGAAAAGAGGATAGGAGTAACTAGGGTTTCCAAGAGTTTCCAAGAAATTGAATGTGACCCAAGCTATCCGTCTCATGCAATTACAGTGCCTTCTAGTTTTAGAAGATATTTTAGTACTATTAAAATATGTATTACTTGGTACAATCAGTGCTTATTATTCATTTGATTCAGTGGAACTGCAGAAGAATTTTAGATAATTTTTGATTGATCTATGACTTCAATTTGGTTTAGAGATATTTCCTTTCTGCAGTGTTTCCTCCTCTAAGATATTCAAAGTTTAAATTTTATCATACTGCAGTCATTCCTAAGGTAACATGTGTACATAATATTAATTTCCATGGTAGATAAAATTATAAAGAACTTTTGAATAAGGAAACCCCTTGCCGTACTGAAAATACAATTCACAAGAAGAATAGTTATATGTTATTTTGCCACTAATACTACTAACCCTGGTTTTGCTGAGATGTAAACATTAAAATATGCCTTTCAAAACTCTGTACCACCTAACTTTCTAAGCTCCTTTGAGCTGCTTTGTTTCCTGTTCATATCATCATGCTTAGAATACCCAGCCCACAGACCTGCACTTAGAGTCATATTTACCCTTTTGGTATCTTCCTGCTTTTGTTTGCTTATAGGAAACTTCTCAAACTGTGTAAATTAACTACCCTAACATACTGGCTCATCACATCATGGCATTTGCTTTCAGAACATATGAAATATTTTATAGTCACATATATATTGTTATTACTCACTGGAAGTAGTGTCTTATGTCGCCTTATTTCACCTTAAGTTCTACAAGGGCCGAAACCTCATCTGTTCTGTTTCCTTAATGTAATCCCATTGCTTAATTATGTGCTTGTGGCCTATCAGTTGGTTAACATATATTCACTGAGCAAATAAAAAATTTAATGTGAGTACACATTTTCATGTTGAGAGTATATGTGCGAGATGAAGAAATACTAGTTGAAACTGCTTTTTGCAAGTATCTCTCCTTCTTTTGGAAAACACTAGTGAACTTGAGCATTTTTTTTTTCTCATTGGAATCTTGAAATAACCTGTGACTATTAGACTTCATCTTGCATTGAATTCTAGAATTTGTATGCTTTATTTTGTTTCGGAAGCAATTCCTGACTCAGAATAGACGCAAGAAAATTCTTTTCCCAAAATGATAAATGATTTGAATTGTACGAATATCAAGTCAAACTAGTCACCCGACACTTATCTTATTGATCATTCATGAAAAATAAATGGAAGCTTTATGTTCTGAACCGTGAACTAGCCTAAGTCATCAATCTCTATATAGATTTTGTATGTATAGAAGAAAACAGAATGAAATAATTTGTTTTAATGAATAGCGATGAAAGAAAAATTCTTGATATCTTGTGTATGTGATAATATTTAATACTGAAAAGATTAATGTAAGTAAGCAAATTGGGACAAACAGAATCTGTAGCAGTAGGTACTTCACAAGTGAGATTTGTCATTTATATAAAATAAATAGCATAAAAGTTTTCAATAATTTATCATTCATAGTAATGCTATGAAATTATCAAAGGCCATCAGTGATATCCATTATCCTTAGTGAATATGTCAAGAATGAACTTTTGGCCTGTAAAAATGTGCCTGAACAAGACAGATAAAGGTTATTTTCTTCATTTGAAATTGTCACTGCAAAGGGTAAGGGGGGCGAACTCTGCAAACCTCTGATAGCAACTGTCTTGTCAAGAAGCAGAATTTCTAGGAGACAGCTTCTCTGAACATCATTAAATCAGAAATTTAAATTTTTTGAAGTGTAATTGGTGTATATTAAAATATGTTATCAACACAAATGAATTTGAGTTATTTTAGTTACTTGTATTGAAATAGTAGTGGAATAATTATTCAATTTTGCACAAAGCAGGTGTTAAGCAATAGTTCCTCAGTTTAGTAGGCTGAGTGCTCTTGAAGATGAAATTTCTGTATATTTTGAGATGTATGACCAGTCACAAACAGTCAAATCATGTTTTCTAACAAATAAGTATTTACCTTGAAAGTTACTGAAATCTTGTATATCCCATTGGATTTTTTTAAGTACCAAATAGGAATTTATAAATAGTACAGATTTATTTTGTTTAATTTAATCTGAAAGATTGTAAATTAAAAATGAAATATTATATTTCTGGAATCAATACTGAAGCATTATATAAGATAAAATTATGGCATTCAATTATGTTTACTTTGTGAAAATATATGTTAAAACAACTTTTAAATTATATATGCATTTTGAATATTCTACTTTATGAGTAACACTGGTCTTTGAAACATTATCAAATTTTGTTTTTTGATTGAGGTAAAGTTCACATACACAAAATTAATTATTTTAAAGTAAGCAATTCAGGGACTTTTAGTGCATTCATAGTGCTGTAAAACCAGTATCTTTATTTCAAAAGCATTTCATCATCCTAAAAGAAAATCTACACATGTTAAACAGTTACTACCTATTCCTCCAACCCATCCAGCCATGAGCAATCACCAAACTTCATTCTGTGCCTGTGGGTTTACATATTCTGAATATTTAATATGAAAATAATTATGCAATATATATGACTTTTTGTGTTTGGCTCAAATTAGCTCAATGTCCTCAAGGTTTGTCCACATTCTAGCATGTATGAGAATATTGTTCATTTTATGTCTCAGTACCATGTCATTCTATATGTGTGTCACAATTTGTTTTTCTTATTCACCTGATGATTGATATTTGAGCCATTTCCATGTTTGGCTATTATGATTAAAGGTGCTATGAGCATAGATGTATATATATTTAAATTCATTTTTCATTCTTTCAAGTATACCCTCATACTGGAATTTTGGGACCAAATAGTTATTCTATGTTTAACTTTAGGAAGAACAGCTGAATTTGTCTTATAGTAGCTGAAACATTTTCACAACAGCAATTTTTCACATCACTGCAACACTTGTTGTTTTCTATTTTTGTTTCAATATCATTCTTGAGGATAACTAGAGGTGTCTCATCCTGATTGTGATTTACAGTCCCCTAATAGATAATATTGTACAGCATTTTTCATGTCTTTGCTGATCATACATATCATACATAGATCTTTGAAGATAGATGGATAGATAGACAGATACATAGACAGATAGATGGATGACATCTTAAAATAACAGATTGGATGTTGTTGTGTAATGGTAATCAGTGTACACCCTTAAAATAGCTATTGTTGCATCTGCAACCCTTTTAATTCATATTAAGACAGTGTCTGAGTATGTTGCTCAGGCAGGCCTTGGACTTGAGATCTTCCTGCCTTAGTCTCCTGAGAAGCTATGATTACAGGTGTGTTCCACCATCCCTGGCTACAAGATTTTGTGTGTGTGTGTGTGTGTGTGTGTGTTAACACAAGTCCTTCTAGAAGTCATCATTACTTAGGCATAAGACTATTGCCAGATATTTTATTTAAATTTCCAAATTCTATTCCACTTTTCTTTTACTCACTGTGTAGCAACAATATACTCAGGATTGGGGTTAGCCTCAGGGCATGGTGCTGCCATTATTCATTTTTATTCCTGATGATTGGTTTGGGAATAAAATACAACCTAACTTCCAGGGAGGAGATGCTTGCTAGAAATGTTTTTTAGAACACAAATATTTATTTTAAGAGCCTACAAAATGTTTTTAGTTGCTGCCAGGAAATATGAAGGCATGTGTTTCAGAGACAGAAGAATGTAGTATTCACATTGCACCAGAGAAACTGATCTTCACACCAGTTTACTTTGTTCCCTAAATCCCAAGAGGCAATGCAGACCTGTACTCAGTAAATGTTACGCAAGAGGGAGTTTGCCATGCTGGAGAAAAGCCAAGCTTAGAAAATAACCCTAAAAGGAATCACTACTCATCTTGACCGTGGTGGGAAAGCATTACCATTGATATCCTGATCAGAAAACTCAGAGAGAAACACAATCTTTATGTCTCATGTCAGTTATACAAACAACATTGAAAGCAATAACAAAACTATTAATGTCTTCCTTCAGAAGACACATAAAAACATAATGGACTCATGGCGAATTGTGTATCCATAAATATTTACTCCTTTGTACGTAAGAAGATGAGGCCATCTCGTAAGAAGATGAAAGGCTCATCTAGCCCTGAAGTCTTCTCAATTATATTAGAGCAATCAGAAAATCCTGAAGAAAGTTGATGCTTGTGGTCATGAAACACAGATATGAAGATGGTCTGATTCCTTGCTTAGATTTTTTGAATCAATGAATCCACCAACCCTGAAACCCACCTTTCATTTGGACTCCTGACACATAAATAATAAATTCCATATCATTCTAGTCATTTTGAGTTAGCTATGTCAAAAAGCATCCTCACTGATCAATTCTGACAGCTAAATTTAACCTCTTTCCCTTTCAGCCTCTTTCCATAGGGAAACCTCTATACCTAGAGACAATATCTTAGGAACTGCTATGAAATGACAGGATTATGATGGAACTATGTTGCTCCTTAATTTTTATTCATTCTGCTGCATTTGAAATTTGAAAAATTCCAGCTAAAACAGAAAGACTTGTGGGGACTTTTTAAAATTAACTTATTTTGTCTAATAAATACTTATTGATATAATATCCTGATATAATATCCTGAAATAAACAATTTAGTTGTCACAAAAACTAAAAACTGAATATTAAATAAATATTAGATCTTAAGAGTGGGTTTTACAGCAAATAAGATTGTTATTAATCAACTAAAATCAATAAAATGGACCAATCATCTATTGTGAAAACTTTGGCAGCTAAATAAGACCTAGCTAAATGACTGAAAGAATATTTTCTCTAAATTATATAAAGTCTTGTCTACTTTACTTATGAAATACAGCAATAAAAGAATGAGAACAGCTCTAATTATGTGATAAGTTTTATAAAGTAATGTTAGGTCTAATTATGTTTTATAAATTAATGATGAATATATATTTGTGAACGCCTGATGTAAGCATTTGTGATGTCATAATAAATTTTTTATATTTAATAACAAGCACATTTAAAATGTATTTATATAAATCAGTAAGTATCATAGCTTTGTGGGTTGTCCTTTGATTTAATTTCTATGCAAAGAATGTCATTAATCTAGACTGCTGAACAGATAATCTCTTTAGGACATGGAATACTCTGTGTATGTGACCAGCTTTGTTTATCACTGCTGGTATTTTTTGCCAGTGGAAACTATTTAAATAATGCACTTTGTTAATGTTGATCAATTCTTCCTGGAGGAATTAAAACTGAGTCAATGGACTTATATATTTAAAGATGATTATACCTGTCTGATGCCTACCAAGTTTCTGTTTCCCACGTGGCTTAACTTGAGGCAACTTACCCTCTTTACAAAATTGTTCTATAGCACGTGATTTCTTTTTTTTCTTCATTAAATTTATTGGTACGTTTTAGGTATGCATTATGATGACATTCATTTTTAGAATTTATACCTGTACATGATATATCTTGGTTCTTATTTTTTTCCCATTCTCCTTCCCTGCCTTCAACCCCTCCACCCCTTCCTATTTACATAATACAGCATGTGATCTCTACAGCTCTCCCAACCAAAGAAATTGTGAGTCTTTGTGATTCAGTGCTTCCCTAGACACATGTAAAGAAAACAGAACTCCACTAGCATTTTTTTAATGCTTGTGTTAGATTTGCCAGGCACTGTTCAAAGTGCTGTTTTCCTTACATATAACAATTTTATAAGTTAAGTCTTGCTTTTTTAATTTATAGATGAAAAAAACCTAGGTTTGGGGCTAAATGAGACAAAGCTAAGAAGTCACAGTGCCAGGTTAAGCCTTTTTTGTTCTAAAATCTATTTTCCTTCTATTATACCATCTAACACCAAATAGAATTCAATGTTTTAAAAATCAGCATCAGTTTTATTAGTAATGTAGTAATTTATTTCATTGAACGACATATTCACAAAGATTTCAGAATACATTACTGAAGAATTCTTAAATAAATTATGAAAGTCATATGAAAGAACCGAAGTAGCATTTCTTTCATGATCTGAATGCAGCCTACATAGTTTGTATACATGTGGCTGCACATATGTGTCTGTGTAATACAGAGGGATTCATATAGAGCCATGATTGGAATTCTGGTTATTTAGTTATATATACATACTGGTTATTATGTGACTATAAAATATTTATGTCTAGTTGACAACGTAAAATTATATGTTTTCACTCTTTCTGTACTTAGTAGTGCTAATAGACAAGATAAGGGAATGATAATAAAATGTGTCATTCAAGTAAGAAAGACAAGCAAATATTCTCATTTTGTTTAAATAAAATTCTGTCATTGTAGAGGTAGAGGCATAGAAACAGCTGTGGATCTCAGAGGGATAATATAATTTTGTAAAATATTTACACAAATTTTATAATGTTCTAAATTGAGTTGGTAATTTAACTAGATTAATAAATCATTTATTTATCTGGACATAGTATCTATTCATTATCAGTAGAAATTCTCAGAAGGTTCCTTTATGATTTTTTATTTATCATTATTCAATTACTGTATATATTATATATAATCACATATGTATATCACTATATATCTCATCAACTGAGTTTTCATTGAATTTGCATTTCAAAGTGATATATTTAGTCGAAGATTATCAAAACAATATAAATTTATTATCTATTAGAGAAAAAGGCTTCTTCAACCATGTGTGTATTTTGATTATGTCTTTATTAAATCTCCTTATATATACTATTTCTCTCTTTTTACTCTAGAAATTACTCCCAAACAACAGATATGGAAAAATAAAAAAAATCTATTTGAACTTAAGTAGGCCATATGTGGATTCTAGAAGGTGTTAAATAATGTCACATGAGATTTCATTTAGGACTTCTAGAAAGAAAGGTGATATCACATCATCAGCTCACCAAGAGAGTGAAGAGAAAAATGTACACTAGAAAACATATGATCAATAAGCTATGTAAAGGTTATTAAAACAGAAGCAGATAGTAAAGAAATGAGAGACCCAACTGTGCTTCATAATAGCATGAAATGAGTATATTATCATATCTGTTCTTTTATCATATTTAAATTCTTTAATTTACGAGTTTCATTGGTTATAAATGTCATTTCCACTTCTGATTATTGAATAAATATGCTGAATACACTCTTATTTATTCTTTCTAATGTGCTGTGTATTGCATTAATTGATTTGACTTTCATATTTTAGAAACAAAAATCAATTCAGTTTTTCATACTGATTTTTATCATTTGTATTATTCAGCTACATTGATTTTATATATGTAATTTTTTACATATTTTACATATTTTTACATATTTTTACATATTTTACTTTAATTTTTTTAGTATAAAGTGTATTCTTAAGAAAAACAAACAAAAGAAAGAAAGAGAAAAATAAAATGACCGAGGAAGAGAAAAAGTGAGATGAGAGAAAGAGCTTGTAAATTAAAGCAAGTATGTATTACAAGATTATGGTTAGAGAAACAAAAAATTGTAATACAGAAACTCTGTATGAGAATAAAAAATAAGAGAATATCCACTTCCAACCTATAATCACTGAAAAATACTCTGAAAGATTCTTCTAAATGCTTAAAAATCTTTAAGAATTCTTCATTGCATAAAGTAGAGGGCCAAATTCTTAGCATTATATTAATATCCTCCATAACTAGAAATGAATTATTCCCTAAAATTATCCTATGGTTCATTCACAGTAGTAACCTAAACACAGCAATCAATTAAAAAAAATTAGGGGAATCATTTATTTTGTTTTTTTTTTCCTTCTACTTTCCCTTATCTCCAGCTAATAATCAGAAAAACCCCTTATTGCTTGTTCAACTGCTAATCTCTTTATTAAAACATCTACTTTGTATCATCTTTGACTCTATTACTGTGCTAGAGATGTCTGCTCGCACTCTTAAAACAGCTGCATCTTTTCTCCTTTGCTCATTTCATATTTTTGTAGGCACCATCTTTCTCCAGTTATGTTTCTCAGTGACCAGACTTCTCCTTCCTGATTCTTATTCTCCACAGCAGGTGCAACTAGAGATCCATAAAGGCTTAGAAAATTTAAATCATGTTTATGAAATATATCTATGTTAAATCCCTTTAAATAATTTATGAAGTACCAGTACTATAACCTCTCTTTTCTTTTCTTTTCTTTCCTGTTTTCTTTTTTCTTTTCTTTTCTTTTCTTTTCTTTTCTTTTTTTTCCTTTCTTTCCTTTTTTCCTTTCTTTTCTTTTCTTTTCTTTCTTTCCTTCTTTTTTTCTTTCTCCTCCCTCCCTCCCTCCCTTCCTCCTTCTTTCTCTCACTTTTTATTAAATTGACAGGACTAGCCCTCTAATAATTCTCCAATGTTCTGCAGTTTATACATGTACTATGTCATTTTATCAACTACTTTTAAGAAGGAAAGGCAGGACAAAGCAGAGGATGCCCACTTAAGCCAGGACTAAAAGATCTGTACTTCACTAAGTTTGCTTCATTTCGTCAAATGACACCAATATCCATAAATTGTTCAAGCAGGAAGCAAGGAAATTGGGAGTGAACACATCCCCTCTTTCTCTAACCTCATAGTTTCTTCATAACAGTATAACTTCTGATGATTCCAATTCCAAACATCTCCCAAGTGTCTCCATTTTTCTCTTCTCTACTGCTGGAATCAGGGCTCATATTTCTGTCTTCTCTGAATGAATAAATAAGTAGTATCTTAACTGGTCTCTCAATTGTTCTCCCTACAAAGTTCCAATCTATTTTCTTGTTTCAGTTAGAATGATTTTTTTAATAAAGGAAGATATGAAACGACATGTTACTTCCTTGATTAAAAATCCTTCCATGACTTGAACTTGAAATGAAACCCTCAAAACAAGTCTCTGCCCATCTTTTCACAACACACCTCTTTCCCTACTTGTTCATGTGGTCTGGCCCCAGAGTGTGAGCTAGGGCTGGATGAAGAGTTCATGATCATGTTTCAGCTTCTGCCATGAAAATCCTTTGATGTCTTTTCCTTACTATCCCGAAAAAGATAACTATAAAATGGCTGCATCCTAATATTTGCTTAAGTTGATGGAATGGTACATTGAATTTCTTCAATCTTTTACTAATTATCCATTTCATTGGTTATAAATATGTCTTTTAAAAATTTTATTAAAACATATTTGGAAGACCTAATAAATATATCCATCATGAGGTATTGGTACATATAGTAATTGTATCTTGATCCTTTTCACTATCCTTTCACTGCATTTCCTCCGAGTTCCCATCTCAAGGAGGTTCTCTTCCTTTTCCACATGTCTCCCTTCTTCTTATCATCTTTGTTCTATTTTTCTGTTTAAATTACTTATACTTCGGGCTTTTTATATAAAGAAAGCAGTTGATGTTAACTTCTCATGTCTGATTTATTTTACTTAGCACAATAGATTTGACATGCATCTATTTTCCTACAAATGTCACAAATTCATCCTTCTTTATGCCCGAGCAGTACTTTTCTGTGTATATGTACCACATTTTCTTATCCATTAATCTGTTTTCAATTAGTTAATAAATATAGCAAATGTCTCTTTTCTTCAACATCCCTCCAGTATGCTGCAATTCCAATTAATTCACTACAGAGAGATTCATGGCTGCTACTCTTCAAATTCAGAGGCCTCTTAAGTGATTTCTCAGGGTGACCTGTGCCTATGGTTTTTCAGAACTTAGTAGACAAGAGGTGTGGAAATACAGTATGGCACAGCTCCATAAGCTGTACCTCTCATGGGCTGTGTTCTCCCTGAATAACGGGAACTTCATAACCATTTCCAGAAAGCCACTTTATGGAATAAGAGAGAAGTCATCATTCCTGCCGCCCTACAGGATCTTATTTCCATCATGGGATATATGCCACCCTTGAGGATGCTGAGTGTTGGCTCTTCAGTGAGTTCTTCCCCAGAGGACTATAATGAGAATAGCCATTACATATGCTGCCACTGACACCATGCCTTGACTTTCACTGTTTTTGGAACTAGCGTCAGTTTGGAAAATCTTTTTGGGTTTACTAAAATATTTTCTGACAGAGAACAAGTGATAACTAATAGAATGCAACCTACCCCATCTCTACTCTCATCTTCCCCATTAGTAGAGAAGTTACAATAACATAAGCAGAGAATAAACACAAATATTTTCCCTGCTGGGAGCAAATTTAACTTCTAGTCAACTTCCAGCTTCTAGTTAACTTCTCTTTTTTCTTGGAAACCAGATAAATACTGGACTGTCACATATATCAGTGCTTAACATTGCTTATTTAAAATTAATTGTTAAAGAGGGGCCGGGAATTTAGCTCAGTGGTTCTGCCACCTGCCTCGAAAGCACAAGGTCCCGAGTTCAATCCCTGGTACCAAAACCAAACAAACAAACAAACAAACAAAAAAATTGTTAAAGTGCAAAATCAAAGATGTAGGAAACAGGAAGATAGATCTTTTGCAAATAGGGAGGAGACCAGGAAATGGAGTGAGTGAGAAAGGAGGGTTGGGAAAGGGAACATAAGAAGAATTAAGATCTGTTATGTACATGTACCAATTCCCTACAATGAATACAATCATCATGTACCACACACATCAACTAATAAAAATAAAATTTAAAAAATAGAAATTGCTTAAGAAAATTCTAGATTGGAAACTTGTTTAAGATTCTAGAGAATGGGCGCCCATCATATTGGCCTCATCTGAGTGCATTAGATCTAGTAATTCTGCTAGTACTTTGTGGGGATGCTGGAAAAAAGATGCACACCTTCATTTGTCCTGCCATAATGAAGTACTAAAGGTTATTTTCTCAAAACTCTAGAAACTAGATGTCTTAATTAAGGGAAGAAGATGATTTTTCTTGGTCTTATCATTTTCCTTGACTTGTAAATAGCCTTCTTCTCGAGTCCTTATGTGATCTCCCCCTGAATCCCTGTGTCCTAATCTCCTCTAAGAACTCAGGTACCACTATAGTAGGGCCCACCTAGCTGACCTCATTTTACTTTTTTATTTATTTATTTTTTTGTACCAGGGATCAAACTTAGGACCTTGTGTTTGGGAGGGAGGCATGGCGCCACTATGCTAATTCCCCGGCCCTGACCTCATTTTACTTTAATCACCTTTTTAAGACCTCTGTCTCTAAATAAAATCATAAGTTAGGATTTCAAGAATGAGTTAGGGTAGATATTTAGCCCATAGCACTAGATTTAAGGGATATTAATTGCTTTGATTCCATGAACCTTCTCATGCTGAGTTTATGATCCCACCCATTATAGATTTTGCATGGAGCGGTTCAACATGGAGGACTGAGAGGAATTTGTGGAACAGGATCACCCAAGAAATTCCAGAGAACATTCCCAAAGACCATCTCTCTTCCAGAGTGTGTCCCATAAAATTTCAGTCATGTATTAGTTAACAATGAGGATATATTATGAGAAATGACCTATTTTGTCATTGTGCAAACATCATAGAGTCCATGCACACAAAATAAGATGACTATGACATCACAAGGTGATATAATCTTATGGAATCCCTTTTATGTTTGTGGTCTGTGGATGACCCAAATATTTTTATGCCACACATGCCTGCATTTTATATGATGCTACTCAAGTTTTAAACCACTAAAAATAGGTTACAATTATCAAAGTATAATTTTATGTAAGTAATTTCTTTGTGCAGATTCTTAAAGAAAAAGAAAAAAACTCAATATTTTGAACATTTAACTATAGCCTGCACAGTGGAAATTTAAGGCTATACACTTCAACCAAATTTTACTTATGAAAAATGTTATGTCCTGAAAACTTTACTGCTTCAGCATGTTCTGGCTAAGAGTTTTTATTGTTGTTATTGTTTAATGCTTCATCTTAACCACATAAACTGAAATAATTGTTATGTTTTGGTAAATGAGAAGAGAAACTGGTACTAGTTTAGTACTAATGTGTGCTGGAGTTGTTTTTTCTTTTCTCTTAATTTGATCTTAAGAAAACGACAAAGGACTAGAGAATAAAGGAACTGAAAAATTATTTCATAATTAACTATTCACATATATAGAATAATGTAACTGACAGCGATACCTCATTTTCATTGCAGTCAGGTTAGCAAGTTACAGTGATTCCTTTACTTATATATATATATATATATATATATATATATATATATATATATATACATACACACTACTCATAAAAATCACTTCATCAAAATGTAACTAGGATTCCACTCATAGTGATGTGGCTAAAAATGGAAATAGAATGGGCAATTGATTTGTGAAGGTGAAATGTTCATTAACTTGGGAAATACCAAGATGTAGAGTATGAAGTTCTGTATTCCACCACTCTCTTTGACAATACAGAAGTGCAGCAGATGAGGGAAGCTGACTGTTGGAGTTCAAATTCCTGCTTTATAGTTTACAGTAATGTGACCTTGGTTAAGGTGCTGACCACATGTAACTCTACTAACTCTCTTATTCCTCCATTTTGTCAAATGAAGACAATATAAGTTGTTTCGATGAGCAAATAGTGTAATGCCTGAAAAGCTTCTCCTAGAAATCTTTCAATTATATCATAATTAGAATTGTTTTTGAAATTAAAACTTAGAAGAGTTGGTAATTTTTATCAGAAAGGGTATTGTAGTACAAAGCTGCATACTCTATATTTCGTATGTTTTGCATATATGCTAGTCAAAATAACTAATCCATGCTTAGGTATTTGCCTATTTTGAAATCTCTTCAAAGCATTAAAAAAAGTCAAAACCCAGATGCTCTGTTCTAATTTTCAACATCTAAATAAAATTTATTGAGAGTACAACCATTATGGAAACTAGTATGGATAGTATTTAAAAAACTAAACTAGAAATTTCATTTGACCCAGTTATTCCCCATCTAAGTATCTTCCTAAAATGGTTAAATACATTGTATTACAAGGACACACATACATTTATCTTTATAGCAGCACAACTCATAAAAGTTAAACCTTGGAAGAAACTTATATGTTCATCAAGAGATGAATGGATAAAGAAATTGTGGCATTCATACACAATGGAATACTACTGTGCCATAAATAATGATAAGTGTGAGTCATTGTAGAAAAAGGGATGCATCTGTTAAAGTAAATAAGTCAGATACACAGCTTTTATATCACATTATCTCTCTTATATGAGAAACCAATATATAAATAAAGAGCAAAATAAATGACAAATAACAGGACATAGGAATTAGGTCTTTTGCAAAAGAGATGGACAGAAGGAGGAAGGAGTGGGTAAGGGGGATGAAAAAAAGAGTTAACATGTGTCAGGTACGTGTACCAACTCCTCACAAGGAGTGTAATCATTAGGGACTGCAAATATATCCCAATATCATATAAAAGAAAAGAAGAAAAAAGAATGAGTTATTCCAATATATCAAAGTATCATACTATCTCACCCTCACATCTATCTCCATATGAAAATGATCAGGTGTCTAACATTAATCATGGAATTATAGAAGTGAATAAGAACTCCAAAGTTAATTATAAAAACATTTTGGCTATGACAGGAATGTTTATGTGGTACTTCAGTTCACAAACTTAATTTGTTTTATGATCTTGGGAAAGATGCCCCATTTGTGTTTGTGTGGGGAAAGAAAATAGCCAAGGTTATGTTTGTCATCCAATGTGAAGTTTGTGAATGGAAGCAAAAGTATGTTGCATGGTTTTGTTTGAGAGCTGAATTGTTTGCAAACAGAAACATTCATTAACCCAGATATTATTCTACTGCCCAAATCTATGAAGCCTCTTTGAATATCTGCAGTATCAATCATCTTATTCCCAATATTCTCATTTATGATAAAACTGAGTTACCTGTACCCTTTAAGGCCAATCTCAATTTTCCCTTCTTGACTTTTATAGGATGTCACCTATTTTTCCCATAAAATATGCTTCCAAGCATGAGGCTCATGCTGGGGATAGGTATACTCTATCAAGTTACTATGACAAAATGCCCAAATATACCCGTTTAGTAAACCAAAGTTTTAATCAATTTCTTAAGCTTACAACTGAAATTTTTGTATGATAAATTTTCCTCAAGGAATATTTGAAAACTTTCACTTCAGAGACTTTTGGGGTTAGATATATTACCATGTTTTCAAGTACAGTTTTATGGGATGGGAAAAACATCAGAAAAAGCAGAAGATAATTGTAAAGTATAACTAAATTTAGTAATACTATAGCAGATATGTCTCCTTTTATGTTTTTCCCTATATGTGACAATGTGAGAGAGCACTTACCCTAATCTTCTTGATCATTACTGTTACCACATCTACACTCCCAATGCTGTCATTGACCAGCACTGGCACACTTTGTTTCCCCTTTCTCTATGTCAATTGTTGTACATGAAACAACTAAATAATTCACAGAAACTTCAGCAAGATCATCTAGACATTTAAAACTTTTAGGTCTTTTATGTCTTCAAATTGTGTTTGGAATATTTTCGTGGATTTTACAAAGTTAAAAATAAGTACATAGGCTTAAAACTAATTACGATAGGTTTGAATGTTGCAGAGACTTTCCAGATATTTGCTGACAGAGTTCTCATCGCATGTGAAAACATATATTTCAGGAAGTAGAATGAGATATTTCCTGGAAAAGCAATTAAACAATTAAACAAACAATATTCCCCATTGATTTTGGTCTCAAAATTGTTTCTTGGTTATTGTATATAATATTTTATGACAGCAATTCGGAAAATTAACTAAAAATAAATCTTTGCTCTGTTTAAAGGCCACTTATATTTGTAAATATATTGTTATTTCCATATTTAGTAATATTTGTATTAACAAACTGAATTCTTTGTATATTTTATGTATTTTACAATGATTCATGAAAAGAGGATCTTTGCTCTAACTATGTAAGCATCCTACTCCTTGAATTCCATTTTAACAAGAAATTTGTCTTGGTTAGAGTGTAGTATGCATGACATATTTTTGTCCATATTTATGTCATCTTCGTACTGTCGTTTATTCCTGTGGACCTTCATGGGTTTGGGATAGTCATACACAGGATCACAAAAAGCAGATGATTCTCTGCCCCTAAAAATATTGTTTATTTGCACATAGTCACCTGGGAAGATTTTTGAACATATTGTACTTCAGCACCACACTTTGGTTTACTATATTTCTAGTGAGATTCAGACACTGGGAGTTTTAAAAATTTTACAGATAATTATGAAATCTGGCAAAATTTCAGAACTATTAATATGATGCTTTACATGAAAAATCACACTCTCACATAAGTGTATTAGTCAGATTTCCATTCTATAGAAAAATACATGAGAAAATCAACTTATAATGTTGATTTACCAGATTTATTGGCTCATGGTTTCAGAGGTTCTGGTCCCATTGCCTTAGGCCTGAAGTGAAGCAGAACATCAGGTGGGGAGCATGTATTTGAACAAAGCTGAAATTCATGGGCATTAGGAAGAAAAGAAAAAGGAAAGAGTCCAGGTAGCCTCTTCAATGGTATGTCCCCAGTGACTTCTTCAAGTGTGCCCTACTTCCTAAAGTTTCCACTGTCTCCCAATAGCACCATCATATGGAGACTTAGCTTTCAGCGTATGACCTTTTAGAGAACATTTAAGTTTCAAAGTATAACAATGAATCTAATCTTCCTGATCTTCACCATTACCATTACCACCATCAATATCATTAGTATCACCTACATAAACATAGTTCAGACTTACTTCCAAGTTCCTGTATATCAATCAGTGTGGAGAGGAAAGTCAAATTACTTAAAGCATTTTTAAAATAACATCTGAGATAAACTGTCTCTTGAAGACATAGGCTATTTATTGGTGAGTTGTTTTAGTCACTTTGTCATTGCTGGAGCACAATGCCTGGCACCCACAATTTGAGTGAAGAGAGATGTATTTTGTCTCATGTTTACAGTCCATTAATAGCTGCCTCCAAAGAGATACAGCAGGGCAGAAGCACTTAGGCAGAGGAAAGCTGATCAGGTCACAGATACTAGAAAGCAGAGAGAAAAGGGAGGAGCCTGACAAAATGCCCTCTGTGATCTTCCTCTTCTGACAGGCTCCACCTGCTGATGTAGCCAGGTATAGCACCCTTATGATTCAATTCCAAAGCTTGTGAATGCATGAGGCCTTGGGGGGACATCCAGATATAAACCATAACAAGAGTCACATCCAGAACCCAGGAATCTGACTCTTAGTCCAATGTTCTGTTCACAATGGCTTGCCACCTCTCTGTACATTGGCGAAGAAAGAAACCCATGGTAGTGCAGTCAGGCATTTAACAAACAATGAGCATAAATGTCATAATTGAAGTAATTCATGTCATTTATATTAGTGTATAAGAAATACCAAAAAAATGTAAAGTTTAATACAGGTAATGTACAGATCGAGTGAATGTGAATACGATTGAAATAACATCCTAGAGACAGAGAAAGATATAGACAAGCAATTAATTTGTAAAACCTCACACATTAAGGAGATCAATGTTAGTGATTGATTTGTAGTGCACTAGACATACAAGGAAAGGAGGAAAATCTTCTTAGATCAAAATACTTATATATTGATATAAAAACTGTTTATTATGATTTTAATGTCAAGTCTGATTATATGACTTATTCTTTTTATTTATCCTCATAGTCTTGGTGACCTAGTTTGGGTTGCTATATTTCTTTTGTTTTGTTTGTTAGTTTGTTTGTTTTTTGGTGCCTGGGATTGAACTTGGGACCTTGTGCTTGCAAGGCAGGCGTTGGAAACACTGAACTAAATCCATGGCCGGGTTGCTATATTTCTTGACAAAAGAATATTGGTTAACAAAGTCATACAAAATTTTTAAAAATAATTTTCATCTTTTGCAAGAATCCTGTACTCTTATCCTTATATTAAGGATATATGAGGGACATATTGTGAGTTTATGTAAAATGTACATTTTAAATCTTCTATGATATCATGAGATAATTTATTTTTTATATAATTCTAGTAGGTTTATTAATTATGATAGAATTTTTAGTGCAGTGGCATTTTGTTTGTGCACATATTATAACTTTATTTCTTTCTCTGAAGCTTCCTATTGTACTTAGACCCTATTGATTTACCTGTAGATGTTTGCAAGACATAGGTCATTGCTGAGAAGCAAGATATGCTCACAGCAATAAGAAAATGGAGAGAATATGCCTATGTTGGTGCTATTTTTCTAATTTAATGATTTATTTTTTAAAGGTATTCAGGAAAATTAGTATCATTTAAGATGCTTCAATCTGTTTATGGTTTATTCTCATTGATATTTAAATTTGTTCTTTAGAATGTCACAATTACTACACTTGGCATATATCCAGGCAACATGATTCCAATTTTAACTTGTGATATACTTCTCAATAAATAGAAAAAGAAAGCTACAATTCTATACTTAAATTATATTTGTGAAGAAAATATGTTTGTATTTTTCACTTGTCATGTGGGCCATTCCCCAAATTACAAAGTGAGTGGCTCATTGAGTGTCTTCCTTTCCTACAGACATTCAGAATTCTTTTGAGATGTGTGGGAAAAAGAATAGAACTTAGAATTCTATTTTGACCCAATTTCTCGCTCTGTTCTACATCTTATTAACTCTAAGGCAATAGAGAATTAACTGTCTATCCCTCTGAGCCTCACACATTAAAGAACACCTTCATAAATTTTCAGTTTCCCCTTGCGTAAAATTATTCTTTGACCATACATTTGTCATTTCTTATTGTCATAAGTGGTTGCTGGGAAGATCAGCTGAGAAAAAAAGACTAAAATAAGACATGGCTAGTAAAATTCAAAGAAAATTAAGAATAAAATAAAGATGACAAATCAATGGAGGGATAAGAAAGATGATAGTAAATTTAGAGACACATTAAATTGCACCTTAAGAACTTAGAGCCCTTCGTAACTGCATTTTGAAAAAAATCTGAAGAAAAATAATGGAGAATTTCCTTAACCTCTTTGAAATTCTGCTTGATGTGAGAGCTACAAACTGAATTGGTGACTAATCTGAGCATGTGGGCATTAATGAGCAGTCCTCATGCAGTGCAGTACAAACCACACCACTTCCTGAGCTATAGATATGTACTGGAGCATATATATTTCATCTTTTCTTGGAAGAAGCCATTTGGAAAAGATTAACTAATAATAGCAGCTAACATTTGCATAACACTTTACAGTTTGCAGAACACTTACACAGTAATTATGAAGAGAATAAAAGCTCCATCATTTGGAAATCTATAAATATTCTGAGAAATTACTCCAAGAACTTAAACAGAGTTTGCATTTTGTGTTCTGTAATTTAAAATAGAACTACTGAGGATGAAATTAAATAACTATTGTTTCTATAGTGATAAGGGTAAGGTACTGCTTCATATTTAGGTTCTAGCTTTTGATAGTAAACTTGAAAAATATATAGAAAGCTATTTGGAAAACATAAGTTCAATTTCAGGATTTTTAACAGTTTAAACTCATGATTACTAACACTACTTGAAAAAAATCTATAAAACATGTCAAAGTGATGAAAATTTGAGTTCATTTCTATTTACTTGCCTTAAATACTATTAATTACTTCTTTCTCAGATTTAGACTTAGAAATATTTCTGTTAAGCTGTTTGCAGAGGTAATTTTTCAAATGGGAGAAGCTAAATGAGTGGCTTGCCATAGTAACTTCATTTTTGCCATTCATTGCATCTTATATATAGTTCTAGGTATTCTATTTTGGTTTGACAGAGAAATTCAGATGGAGTACACACCAATAAAAAATCTTTATCCTTCTGAAGAGCACCCACTTACTCTTATATGATAAAGATTTTCCATGGGCTTGTGTTCCTCATATTTCTTTATGCTCTAGATGATAAACCCCTTGTCAATATTCCTCCATAATTGGATCCTTCCATATACTTCTATTCCCAGACTTTTTTGAAACTGCATAGAATAAAGCTAAATATTTAATAGATCGAGCATGCATATGTGATTTTAGTACTGAAAAAAATTACTACTGGATTTTCTAATGAATGTCTTATGTATTTTTAAGATATGTGTGCATATATACATATATATGTATATATATACATCTGCTTTTGTTGTCATTAATCAAAGATATCTAGAATTTCTGGAAATGAACAATCAGCATTGAAGCTTGCATTTCTGATTTATAGCTACAGATGGGTCTCCACAGATGCTTGTTAACCTGGAAGATTCTGCTTCATAGATTTTCAAGGTTTAATTTAAATAAACCTTCCCTTAATATAAAGTGCATATTATAAATATAAGGGTATGCTTTTCATAAATATGAAAGCAACTATACAGGAAAAGATGCAAACAACAAGAAAATTTTTACCTTTGAAGAAAATCATTTCTTTTAGAATAGGAACTATGTATTAAGCTTTGTTAAATATTATTTGCTTGTTTTGTTGTAGCCCCATCTAATAATGGTTCATATTATTTAGTTAGTATACTCACAATAGAATAAGACAAATCTTGCTTTCCAGAGTTCTGTACGTTTTGTTTTTGTTTTTGTTTTTTGTTGTTTTGTTTTGTTTTTTGGTACTGGCGATCAAACTCAGGACCTTGTACTTGGGAGACAGGCACCAGAATCACTGAGTTAAATCCCCAGCCCCATCTATGCTTGAATAGTAAAGAAAATAATGTGAAGAACCACATGATAAAAAAATAAATCATAATTGTGTGTATCTCTATAAGAAGTTATCAAACATAAAAATAGTAGTAAATCTTAATCAACTTGATTGCATTTAGAAACTAGAAACAGTAACCTCTTCTTTCTTTTTTTAAGGGAAAATTTGTTGGGGGAATAGGAGGGGAGACCCAAATGGGTTACCCTACAAAGAGTAATTTCTAAAGAGATATGTGAAACATTTCTCAAAGATAATGTAATGTCACAAATTTCTTTGTATAATAAAGACTAAATAATACTGTAATTTATTTGAAAGCTACAGTGTTAGTTAAATCACATTTTCTTCACATAGACAGTTCACTGTGGCAAGATTAGAAATGTATATTAAATTCCTCCAGAAAAGTTCCACAGAATATGATGTCCATGAAGGTGTGGTGCCAGACGTGTCTTCTAAATAGCACTTCTGCTTTATCATTTGTACTCATTTATTGAAGTATTCCCCAGAATATCATATTCAACGTTGATTATCTTTAATGTGTCTCAGATACCGAATTTTACAAAATTCTAGAGCCACCAGAATTTGAAGTGGAACGCTTAATTTTCACTATAGCTTCTTAACTTTTGACATGTTAATATTTGTTTATTAATTATTTTTGAAGGATTCTGTGAGAACTAATGAAAAGGTGGTGTATTTTATTTGTTCACCGCTGCTTATACATACTGTTAATGGGGAGGAAAAGAGACAGACAGCATTTACAAAGGAGAATATAATCTGCAGAACTATTTATAGCTATATATTCATTTCAATCTAATCTCTTGTTCTTATTTGAAGCTGTATCTCTCTGACTTTCTGTTGCCCTCTCTCTCTCTCTCTTTCTCTCTCTTTCTCTTTCTCTTGGTCTCTGTCTTTGTGTCTCTCTGTCTTTCTGCAGCTTTTTCTCTCACACACAGTGAATGATCATGTTTAGGTTTCTCGGTGACACTATTAGATTATTGACACTCCTTCATTTTATTAACAAATGAACAAGTAAATTAATTGTCCCTCTTTTTTCCTTACTATCTGTTTCTTTGAGAAAATACACCATGAAACAATGTTACATCAACATCCTCTTTTTACTAATAAACAAGAAGTTTCTGGCATTCTATTCATACCCATAGTCCTGTTACCATCCAACTATTGCTAATTTCATAGATAATATCACTATTCCTTTGGTTCATTAATATAGTATCTCTTTACTTCCTTCCTCAATTTTATTCCTATTTTGTCTCAAATAATCTATCAAATAATTTCTGCCTGTACCCAGAGTGACATCATAGATTTTTTTCATTGTAGGGTGCTACAAAAAATAAAGCAGCTCTCTCTGATTAAAATATGTTTCACTGCAATGAGCTATTCTTAAATTATTAGGTAGAGAAGAAAAATGTCAATATTTTCTTCTAGTTGCGATACATATTTTTGTTATGTGTACACACCTTTGTCGATGCGCTTAAGTCTGCTGCTGACAGACTCACTCATCATGTTCTACTACTGATCCCATTGCTCACTTTGCTTAATACTTACATTATTTTAACTCTTTCAGTGGGCCAAGGTTTTCCTACACACAAACATACTCTTTATCACAAGTCATGTACTTTGTCCTTTTCCTAAAACATCTTTCCCTCACTCTTTACTGACTTGTCATAACAAGGACTGCACAAATTCATACAGAACAGTCGGATTAAAATCCAATATCTCTCTGACTCACTTGTTAAGCAATCACACTTATCTGATCTTTAGAGTGAAGAACACCAATTTCAGAGAGGTGTCCAATAATGATCCTACATTACCCCCCAATACTGTATTACCTACTTTTCCCACTAAATATGTTCTGTAATTTCCTTTAATGCTTACTATCTACTTCCCCTCATATTTATAAGATCTGTGATCTAACCTCTCTAACGTTTTTCAAATTGAATGGCATTGGTTCATGCCATCAACAAGGTGGTCTCTCATTGTATAACCAAGAAATCTTCACTGCTGCTTACAATAACTCTATTCCTTTTATTTCTTGGTTGAATTGTAAAACAAACTCTTCTTTATGACAAAAGCCTAGGTTTCCATATAGTTTCTGAATCTTTCATTTTCAGGATACAAAGAGAAACCTCCACTGATATTTTCACTTTTTTCTTGAATAAAAACATATCTCTCAGTACGAGATACTTTCCACCAGTTGTCAAATATGCATTCAGTTATGCAATTTGCATATATTGTATGGTGAAATATTATATTTCAATATAAACATATTGCATACAAATGTATTGGGATATATACTACATAACTGAATAGAAATATATTTATATAAAGACAGACTAATATATCTAATATTTATATTAGATATTTAATCTTCTTTAGAGCATTTCTCATAGTAGTAGTTACTACAGCTCTTATTCTCTTCAGTTAACTAATTCTTTGCAATGCAACAAATTGCTTCTTGTTAAAGTCAATAATAACCCAAATTTGGCAAATCCAATAGGTATTTATTTTATGACTCTACAGATTATTTAATACAGCAGATGAGTTTAAACCTGTTTATTCTCTTCTTCTTTGTAACAACACTCTAATTTTTACTTTTTTGTTGTTTTTCCATGGCTTTTCATATCACTACTTTTAAATTTCTTTCTTGATGTTCTTTTGACTTTGTAATCTTTCTGCACATAAATTTATCCATTACCATGTGAAATTTTATGAAGAAATTAACAATATCTACTCTTATATACCTAATACAATCTCTCTTCTATGATCCAGATCTGTCTACTATCTATCTATCTATCTATCTATCTATCTATCTATCTATCTATCTAAGGTCTATCTAATCTATCTAATCTAGCTCTCACCTTCACTTGTTTCACAAACATCTTCGTGAAAATATTGGGTAGATATCTAAATCTTCCCCTCCTTGACATGCTCTCTTCTCCTGAAGTGATATAGGCACTCATCCAGGAACTAATAATTCACCTTGAGCGTTCACCTTGACATCTCCACAAAATATCTGTGCACTTTGATATCTGCACACAAAGACTAAGGATTTCAATTCTAAAATCTTAGACCATTTCATTGTAACCATTAGGTTAATCCGTCTTCAGTCACCTGTACTACCCCAACATCCCCTTATTCATTCTCCACATATCCTTCATCTTTCCTCTATTTTTTTTCACAAATGCCAAAATGATTTTATTTCAAAGCATATATAATCATAACTTCCTTCCTTAGTACCCTTCAGTGTCCAATCACTGCATTTAAAATAAAATCTAAAAGTTGTAACATGTACTGTACTACAAGAGTCAGCATGACTTGGACCCTACTTAACAAAACGCCAGCCTTTTTCATTGTGCTCCAGGGACTGAAAGCTTTTAGTTCCTGAAATATGGAACTATATGACCTTTCTACTTAAAGGTCGTTACAAGCTGCTGCTTCTTCCCAGAACATTCTCCTCCCAATATTTCACTGTATAACTACTACTCATGCTTCAAATGCCAGTGTAAGCCTTACATTCTTAGAGAAATCTACTTTCATCTCTCATTATAAGTGAAATTTCTGGGATAATATATTTCAATTATATTTAAAACATTTAACATACCTCTGTAATTGCATATTTATTGATGGGATTATTTTATCAGGGTTTACCTTGTTATATATCTCAGAAGAGGAACAATACCCATTGTTGTTCACCTTTAACATACTAATACCTTGGTATGGTGAGGGACTAGCATGAACTCTAACCATTGTACCAGTTGTTCAGCGTATCAGAGTACCATTTCATGGAGGTTAATGATGCTTTAATTCTAGCTTATGAAATTTTTGCCAAGCACTGCTTCCTGGGGCAGGGCTGTGTCCTCCTCGAGTTGTATCTTGATCTGTCTTTCACAAAAGTATCATATGGACTAAAACTACTCCTTAAATGTAGCCTCAATAAATAGTGGCTACGGTACAGAATAAACTTCTATGGCAATGTCTCAAAATAGCTGGATTTTAACATGAACTATGTTATAAGAATTTTGTTGTGTTTGTATATGACAGCCACTCTAGTCATAGGTTGAAGGAGCAAATAATTGCAGTTGTATTCATGTGGTCAATAATATTCCTGAAAGCTCTTCCTCTTAAGTGTAAGATTGTTAATACACAAAGCTAAATCTGTTGTCTGACTCAGAGACAATCCTATGTTTCAAAGCTTTTGCAGAGAAATGACTTTCAATGAAAAAAATTGTTCATAAAATAGTTAATTTCTCATTTGACATATTATGCTATCTATTCAAGTTATCTACTTGGCACAAATTGAACTTCATAAATTCTATTACATAATTGGACCCTGTTTAACTTTGCCACTTGGTCTGGGCATCTGTCTCTTAAAATTCTGTTCATGATCACATGAATAAGAGAAAGTGTCTGAGTAGATCAGTGGCCATAAATTAAAAATACAGCTTATAACATATTCCTCAATGCCAAATTGGCAGCACTACCATATTTAAATAAAAGAGAATAGTACATCATTGCTTAGTATAGAACAAACCTATGGTTTGTGTGAAAAAATCTGGGAAATCTTTGCTAACATATTTTTAATGTGAACAAACTGCATATACAGGAGAAAGCTATATACCGAAAGTGTCTGATTAGCTTCTGTTTTCACATCATGTCTTTTAAAGATTGTTTCATATCAAAAATGCATGCCTACTGGGGGTCTAGGCATGGCAAGTGAACCAGATTTTTATTTTTATGCATATAAATGGAAGCAAAGTGCTGCTTCATAAAGATATCCAAATATTTGATAGTTAGATGTCTTAACAACAGATTTTTAATTGCCAAGGAAAGTGAACCTAGAGAGGGCCATCTGCTGGTGCTGATTACTTTCTCAGCATAAACATTCACCTGAGGTGAATCAGATCTGCCCAACAGCACACTGAGGTCAATTTTCAATAAACTTCAGTTTTTGCTGGATGAAGCTGAACTTGCCACAAATGGTCAAGATGATTCCTCCATCTGTTTCTGTTGAAAGTTTGCTGTTCACTGTGGTTGGAACGCAACATGAATCATTTTCTAGCAAAACATCATGCTGCAAAGGCCACAATATGCACAATTAATTTAATGTACCTGAGGAGGACAGCTAGCAGACAGCTCTTTATCTGGTGGCATGTTGATGCAACATCCGAATTATAAAGAACATTTAAAACCTTAGAAAATGCCTTTTACAGAGGTGGAAATAGCTGTAGTGGTGTGATGTATTTTTAAAACTTTTAGGAAAAATTCTTCTCATGATGAAATGTAGGGTCATATGTAAAATCAAAACAATTTCATCAAAATTTTTTGTGGTAATAAAAATATGCTCGACAAACTGTTTTACATTATTTTCAGTTAATTTCAGGATAACAAATAACGATGTAAATTGCATTTATTAATGGATTTTCTAATCTTCTATTCATAAAGAATCATAGTAACTACAAAATGCTACTGTGAATTACACCATGACATTTACTAACAAATTTGTTAACATTAATGTAGGTTGATTCCCAAACTGAAGAAGGAGATTCATGAAGTCAAAAGGAAAATAAAGAGGCAGTAAAGACAAAATATACAAAAAAAAATTGGAATGAGGTAGAAATCATAGTTTGAAATGCATTCTATTCTACAGTGTCACTGATAGAAACTCTCAACTTTCCTGTTACTGTTGAGCTCAGGTAGGCTGTAATGTATCTGAGACTAAATATGGTTTTTTATCTTGCTGTAGATGCACTGCCTGCAGACACACACTAGGGTAACTCTTTCATTCTCTTTCTGCTCCTTCAAACTTAAATTTATTACGGATCACTTTTAATAGATAGAATATGCAAGGTGTGGAGGATATAAGGACTTACACGACTTACACGTTGGGAAGTAGTAGTATGTGAAACCTTATTTTGTCCAGTCTCCAATCATGTTCTTTAAAGCTACCTGGAAAAGTTTCCTTGCGATCTTTCTAACTACATTCCTTCCAAATATTATATGGTACTTTTCAAGTAAATACTTTAATGAGTAGCTAAGACAGATGCAAGTCTACTTCTCTCCTGTACTACCTTTACAGTGTTTTTTCATTTTTGTTGTATTTCAATCCTGATATTAATGGAACATGACTCCCCAACTTGATAGTATTTCCCTAGAAGACACAGATAATTGCATCTATTTTATCTCCATGTTTTTCAGTTAAGAAACTGAGTAGAGTTATGTGGATATAAAGAAAAGTAAAACTGTTATCATATATGCATAGCCTTAAAGTAAATTTAAATTTCTATGGTATCCTTTTGAGGAAATGGTTTTTGACCTCCATACTTTCAAATTTGGTATAGAGAACCTATTCATATTAGAATTAAAGAGAAAATATTTAAATGTATATAAATTTTAAAATGATAATAACTTTTTGAAATTCCTAAATCACTTTAACATTTAAAAAACGTGCTCATTTGCCTTTTAGGAGCTTATGATGTCATCCTGAAAGTTTGTTAGATAAGAACAAAGCTTCATGGAAAGAGAAAGTAGTTACAAAATTGGCAGGTGTGGTCAGGATTGTTTTTACATTTTATTCAACAAAAATTTGACATGAGCCAGGCAAGAAGGTAAAACCTAATAATCCCAGCCCATAGGAGGCCGAGTCAGGAGTATCACTGTGAGTTCAAGGCCAGCTTGGACAACATAGTGACAGTGAGACCTTGGCAAAAGAAAGACAGACAGACAGAAAGAAAGAAAGAAAGAAAGAAAGAAAGAAAGAAAGAAAGAAAGAAAGAGAAATTTACTGATTTAGTAGAAATACATAATAATTAAAGGTGATTAATGAGTACTATTTGAGTATAAAAATTATTTTATAATCCATTCCATAAATACTAATTTTGATCAACATTTAAGAAAGTTATTATATTGCATTTTAAAGTTAGTGGTATTTAAGTCTGATAGACAATATGTTGCAGATATAAATGATTATGTATTGTACTAGACTTTTTAGGCTACTATAACAAAATATCAAAAACAATGTAGCTTATAAAGGTTGAAAACTTGTTTCTCACAGTTCTGGGCCCTGAAGATAGGATGTAGGCTGACTTGACATCTCATGAGGGCCTGTTCTCATTCATAGATACTGTCTTCTTGCTGTGTCCAAAATAAGTTGCCTAGGTCTTAGTTTATAAAGACATTAAATCATGATTTCATTGCTTCATTTAAAGCCTCACCTCCTAAAATGATCGTTTTGGGGACAAGATTTCAAGACATAAATTTTAGGAGGATACAAAATTTCAGACCATAGAATATACTCTCAAACATATCAAATAATTCTTGAGTTATAAATGGAAATAAATTTAAAATATTTATCTTCTTTAAATTCTTCCAGCTTTGGATTAGAATACTCAGGACATATGATACTAAATGTCATATATATCTTGTGACTAATACCAAGAAAACCCTGTCCTCTTAGTTTGTTATACAAGAAGAAGCATACTTGCCAAGTGTCAGAATGGAACATGGGTGAGAACAAAACAGCCAACACCTACAACTCAAAGGTTTATTTGGGCTCACCATTTTTAGCGATTTCAGTCCATAGGTGGCAGGCTTTAAAACAGAAATAGTATGGTAGAAAGGTAGCATACAAGAAAGCTGTTTATTCATAGCATCCAGGAAGGAGAGAGAGAAAAGAAGTCTGGAAAATGGAAATATACCCTTCCAGGTCATACCTTCAGAGGCCCATGTTTAACCAAGCCCTACCTCCTGACAGCATGCTCAGCCGCAGAAGTCATCTGTTGATGATTCCACTGATAAGTGTAGTATCTCCACAGTCCAATCACCTACCAAATATCCACCTTTGAACAAATGAGGTTTATGGGGACCTTTTTTCCTTTTATTTTCACTTTTTTTTCTTGTTTCTTCTATGGGGACATTTTTTATATAAACCAACCATAACATTATTCTTTAACCCCATATACTCTTTTTCAATGCTTTATGCAAAGTCCAGTTAGTCCATCTCTAAGAATCTTCAAATTTTTAAACAGTTGCAACAATGTTAAAATATTTAAATCCAAAGTCTCTTCTGAGACTTAAGGAAAATCTCTTGGCCATGAATGCCTATGAAAATCACAAAGAAAGTTAAACACTTGCAGCATATAATGGCCCAAGGTAAAAATTTCCCTTGCAAAAGGGAAAAATAGGGGGATAAAAAAATTAGATCTAACCAAGATCAACAATCAGGCGATACTTTACATCCTATAGCTCCATGTTTAGGACTGAAGTTATGGTGAAATGTGAACTCCAAGGGATTTGAGAAGCCCTACCCTATGGCAGTGCCAATTGTAGCCTTCATAGCCTCTGTTCAGGTAGCTCCACTCCCTGCCTGTGGCATTCCTCAGAAGACAGTCCATGTTCCTGGCATCTACAAATTCTTGCGTTCTACACTGCACTTTTAGATTCACTATCACAGGGTCACATACAGCCCTCTCAGGGGCATACCCCCTAGCTTTCAGGCTTCTTCTGAAATCTGGGTGCAAGCC